>NC_050190.1:9829043-9996543 GCF_008315115.2 Sander lucioperca | reverse complement strand
GCCCGAAGGGCTGCAGCCTCTGCCGTGAAAGAGGCAAAGCAGCGGGTGTGGGAGAAGACATGGAGAAGGACTTTCGGTCAGCACCAAGGTGCTTCTGGAAAACCGTTCGCCACCTCAGGAGGGGGAAGCGGGGAACCATCCAAGCTGTGTACAGTAAGGATGGGACGCTGTTGACCTCAACTGAGGAGGTAATAGGGCGGTGGAAGGAGCACTTTGAGGAACTCCTAAATCCGACTAATACGCCCTCTATGGTAGAGGCAGAGCTGGAGGATGATGGGGGATTGTCGTCAATTTCCCTGGTGGAAGTTGCTGAGGTAGTTAAACAACTCCACAGTGGCAAAGCCCCAGGGATTGATGAGATCCGTCCAGAAATGCTTAAAGCTCTGGGTGTGGAGGGGTTGTCTTGGTTGACACGCCTCTTCAACATTGCGTGGAAGTCGGGGACGGTGCCTAAGGAGTGGCAGACCGGGGTGGTGGTTCCCCTTTTCAAAAAGGGGGACCAGAGGGTGTGTGCCAATTACAGGGGTATCACACTTCTCAGCCTCCCCGGTAAAGTCTACTCCAAGGTGCTGGAAAGGAGGGTTCGGTCGATAGTCGAACCTCAGGTTGAAGAGGAACAATGCGGATTCCGTCCTGGTCGTGGAACAACGGACCAGATCTTTACTCTCGCAAGGATCCTGGAGGGAGCCTGGGAGTATGCCCAACCAGTCTACATGTGCTTTGTGGATCTGGAGAAGGCGTATGACCGGGTCCCCCGGGAGATACTGTGGGAGGTGCTGCGGGAGTATGGGGTGAGGGGGTCCCTTCTCAGGGCCATCCAATCTCTGTACGACCAAAGCGAGAGCTGTGTCCGGGTTCTCGGCAGTAAGTCGGACTCGTTTCAGGTGAGAGTTGGCCTCCGCCAGGGCTGCACTTTGTCACCAATCCTGTTTGTAGTATTTATGGACAGGATATCGAGGCGTAGTCGGGGTGGAGAGTGGTTGCAGTTTGGTGAGCTGGGGATCTCATCGCTGCTTTTTGCGGATGATGTGGTCCTGATGGCATCGTCGGCCTGTGACCTTCAGCACTCACTGGATCGGTTCGCAGCCGAGTGTGAAGCGGCTGGGATGAGGATCAGCACCTCTAAATCTGAGGCCATGGTTCTCAGCAGGAAACCGATGGAGTGCCTTCTCCAGGTAGGGAATGAGTCTTTACCCCAAGTGAAGGAGTTCAAGTACCTTGGAGTCTTGTTCGCGAGTGAGGGGATAATGGAGCGGGAGATTGGTCGGAGAATCGGCGCAGCGGGTGCGGTATTACCCTCAATTTATCGCACCGTTGTGACGAAAAGAGAGCTGAGCCAGAAGGCAAAGCTCTCAATCTACCGGTCAGTTTTCGTTCCTACCCTCACCTATGGTCATGAAGGCTGGGTCATGACCGAAAGAACAAGATCCAGGGTACAAGCGGCGGAAATGGGTTTCCTCAGGAGGGTGGCTGGCATCTCCCTTAGAGATAGGGTGAGAAGCTCAGTCATCCGTGAGGAGCTCGGAGTAGAGCCGCTGCTCCTTTGCGTCGAAAGGAGCCAGTTGAGGTGGTTCGGGCATCTGGTAAGGATGCCCCCTAGGCGCCTCCCTAGGGAGGTGTTCCAGGCACGTCCAGCTGGGAGGAGGCCTCGGGGAAGACCCAGGACTAGGTGGAGGGATTATATCTCCAACCTGGCCTGGGAACGCCTCGGGATCCCCCAGTCGGAGCTGGTTAATGTGGCTCGGGAAAGGGAAGTTTGGGGTCCCCTGCTGGAGCTGCTAGCCCCACGACCCGTTACCGGATAAGCGGAAGAAGATGGATGGATGGATATTTCTTTACCGTAAAATGGTCTTTTATGAGGAGGAGCACTGGTACGGGTGAGCCAGCATGTCCTGACGGAACGTTTGCTGCGGGGTATACGATGGACGGCTGGGAGAAATGGCGTGTCGTGTGTCTCTCTGCTCTTTCCGTGGAGGACGTTGAGGATATCTACCTATTCGGAACCATGATAACTGGACTGCTGCTGATTGGAGGATGCTTCGCCCTGGTTTATCGAGAAATTAAAAAGACTTTGGTAGCTATCCAAAGCCCAAGGAAGCTGCCTGGCCTGACTGAAGCTGTTGAAAAAGCGATTATCAGTGTGCAAACTGGGACTATTAATCGCGTGATGGAATACAACATGGTAATGACCCGCGGCTTGGATACCATCATGAAGAAGGTCACTGATTTGGAAAGAAAAATTGACCAGTTGAACAGTTGAACAATAGAATGAATGTTTAAATTAGAGCAGCCATTCGTGTAGACCAAACAAATTTATTCTTTCGGCCCCCTTATCCTGAACGGCCTTGCCAAGGCCGTTTCTTGAAACAAACAGTCACCCTGTTGGGGCTCTGCAAGCAAGACGCTCTTGGTTCCTCCCCCGTCTTCCCCACTGCCTGCTGATTGTCGTATCGGTTCTGGACTGTTCAAGGGTGTCTCCACGGCAACGTGCTGTGTTATCACTATAACATTCTGCGGACTGACACACTAGTGGGGCTGCCGGGCTGTGAGTTTCTCAGCAGGCCAAATGCCCCCCCCCCCCCCCACCCTATACCCCCAGTCCCACGCTTTCGCCGCTAAATGTGCAACTGTACATTTATGTTATGTTATGTTCAGCAGTGCAAATGTACTGTTTGTGTGCTTACGTGCTGAGGTGTTTTTTCCTGTTCCCACACTGTTCTTATCTTTATGAGGATAGTCTGAGAGTTGCTTTTTTTTCCCTCTCCTCATCTCATGCTGTATCTGTCCCTGCGAGAGTTAAGAGAGAGTTGTGATGGCGCCGCATATGGCGACTCGGTGTGTCTGTACGTGTTGCTTTAATGTGACATGCACCTACAACACCAGGACAAATTCCTTGTGTGTGTAAACGTACTTGGCAATAAAGCTTTTTCTGATTCTGATTCTTCTTTTAATGCACAGTCCCATATTTAACAACACTGAGTGTCATTTGCTCCCATTCAAATCATTCCCACTCTATTGAGTCTATTGACTCAATTGACTCTATTTAAACAGTGACATAAGGTCTCCTCTCATCTAGGTTTATTGTTCAATGAGCATCTTCATCCTGCTAGTCCCAGGTTCGATGGCACCCTGTCAGTCCCATCAGGATACCACTCTAGACCAGTCACTTCCAGGTCATTTGGCTTGCACAGGTGACTGGTGCTGGATGATTAAGATGTGTGTATGGGCTTGTGTGTTAGATACAAATAGAAATAGATTAAGGAAAGAGGAAGATGTTTTAATTTTGGGCCAATTTTTTACGGTATTGTCCTAATTGCAACACAAGGCCTCCCCGTGTCTGTTTTCCCAGATGTTTCAGAAAAACTAATAAATGGGAAACGTTTCATCAGATGTTTGTGTGTGCTCTGTGTTACTGCAATGTGACAACTCTTCATAGGGCACTTCCTGATTAGATTACTGTATGAGCATGAACTGACATGCTGTTTGATTGGTGAACTGGCCGCCCTGAGTGTCGCATGTGTCGTAACATTATAGACCCTGTCCACAAAGCATATTTGTCTACCCCTGCTGCGTCTTTTGTTTTCCTTTAGTTTGAGAATTTTACTCATTTGATAAACATTAACGCTCCATTTAGTGATGATGAATTTACAAGATTAAAGTGTGTCTTATGTGTGATAGAGGTTGTACTCTATGGTACTGTATTGTCAGAGTGGTCATGAATAGTATGAAAGGCTCATACAGTAGACATCCACACGTTGTGCAAACAGACGTGTTTCTATTACCACACAAGCAGCCTCTCCTCCAGCCATGTTCTTCACTCCTCTTTACTCTGTGAAGATAACGTTAGCCACGGCTTGATTGGCCTGAATTTGCAGAGAGGCCTTCTGACCCAAAAATAAATAAATATGCCTATATTTTTAATAACAATCAGGAAAATACAATATGCTGATCACATTTCCTGTATGAATATATTAGTCAATACACCATTTATTCATGGTCAAAAATATAGATTGGGACCTAAAATTGTTAAATAATTAATAATTAAAAAACGGTATTAGTAAATTGTAAACAGGCCTACATTTTTAAATTAAGATCAGCTAAGAAAACCATATACAGTATAAATTATATATATATATATATATATATATATATATATATATATATATATATGCCTATATTTTTATATTATGGTCAACTAAAAAAAATCTTGTCTCTAAAATTCTAACTTTTCAATTGTATATGTCAATGCCAGTAAGTTACATTGTCAAAAGATACAGATTGAGACTTTAAAAAATGAATACATATATTATTTTGATAATATAATATAAAAAACTGATAAAATATAAACATAATATTCTAATATTCTTCTTCTAATATTCTAAGACATGATTTGTTAACAATGTTAACACAGCCCTATCAACTCTTGTTGATTTATTTTCAAACAGGGAAACACCATTGATAATGTTTGTATTGTATTCATTTCGGAAATAGATGACATGTTTTTTTCAGTGGATAACCTTGCCTGATGAAAGTATTCAGCCCTCATTGAAAACTGCGGAATGTTGAAGTGATAATAGCTCTCATTCTGAGCGTGACACCTACAAGCTGTCTATTGTTTGCCTCCAGTGTTTGTCTAGTTAAAAGCTTAAAGGTGCACTATGAGTTCCTGCATTACGTTTCTTCTGTTGATGTTCCAAGTAAATACCAAACAAAACGGAGTAGGCTCGCCCCTCCCCCCATGTTTCCGTAACTGTCATGACTAACTGACTAACTGTCACTAACCCCCACCCCCTCCCCCAACCATCTTGTCGGTGATTGGCTGGAATGAGGTTTTGTTGTATTTTGGTGCACAGCCTGTGCCCCCAGTGTGTGTTTGACGTTTACGACCCTTGTGTTGTCTCCCGATACCCGGTCCAAATACAGTCCAAAGGTTGATTACTGCTCCTTGACCTTGGTTCTCCTCCTGAAAGATATTTCTTATACAACTCTTTTATGTCTGTTTGTGTTCAGGGGGAGTGTCGTTATGAACAGGAGCTTCTTCCTTACCTCCACAAAGCGGATGCTGTTGGCCACGTGAAGAAAGGGCAGAAGAAACAGAAAGGCACAAAGACCTGCACTACAACTACCAACAACAAAGCCAAACCGTCTCACTCAACGCTGTCTGTTCTGGAATGCATTGACGATGAAAGAGATTGGGAAAAGACACTAGGAAAGAGCACAATTTCCACATTTGCTGTGGCAAAACAAAGTCGTCCTGTTGAACATGATACTGAGGCGGCTTATGATATCATCACAGATCACCCAGGACCTGAGGCAATTTGTCCTCTTCCGTCAAACAATGACTGTCTAGAAGCTGACTTGGACGATGAATATGCCGTTATTAATGAGGATGTCATGGAGTCAGAGCATACCGTTTCAGACAAAATCTCACAATGTATTACAAAAGTTGATGAAGATGTTGAACTTCAGGGCATGTTCTACCTTCCTAAATGGGATTCAGCACCTCCTCCCTCCTTTGCTAAATTTGTCCCAGGAAGAGAACAGAGTCTGCAGGTGATCCTTGCCAACGTGGCAGAGCTCCTGTCCCGATCTCCACCATCACCGACTGTAGATTTAGAGGCCCACATGGCATCACTTCCTTCCTCTCCTCAGAGGCCTGATCAGCCATTTCAGGTCAACTTTACCCTGGATGTGGATGACGACGATGACGATGAAGAAGTGATAAGTGGCCATGACAATGCCCCCCTGAGGGCGGACCCAGACGAACCTCCAGTTGTTAAAGAGGACAGTAAAATGTATCATGAATGGCCTCACCAGGAGGAGCAGCAGAGTGTCAGCAGGGGCAATATAGCAGCACATAGTCCGACCTGGGATGAGGTTTTTGGGGAGAAAGAAGGGAATGACAATCATGATATAAAAGATAACAGCAGAGAGACGGACAAGTACAAGGGAATGAACAGTAAGAATGATGGCATGGCAGAGGAAGAAGAGAGTTGTTGGGACGATGTGAGGAATGAGGAAATGCCTGACTTAACACATGGAGGTGTGAAAGACGACTCTCAGTGCAGAGCTCACATGGACGTGAGCATGGATCTGTTTGGGGATGACGAGGCCTTCCTGCAGATCACCATCCCGGACATCTCCACTCCTGGCATCACACCCAGGACATCCCCTAGTGCCGGAGACATTGCTAATAGCACAAAAAAGATGTCCAACGCTTCACACATGCATACCCCAACACACCCATTTAGGACTATACACACAGCTGAAAGCGCAGGTAGATTAAACACAGCACACACAGATGATTTAGCACGCACAGAGCACATAACTCATACTCCGCATGCCAAGCTGATAACTCAGAGCGCAAATACCCACAGCACTACAGAGACAAAACACACAGCAGCACCAAGTAAACCTGCAACAGGCAATTCAATGACGGACAAGGCAATTACAGCTCATTGTAAATCTCCCACAATGCCACAAAACACTGAGTCATTTGACAGCTCCCACGACTACTTCTCTGTCAACTTTGACCTCGGCTATTCACTGGAGGATTCTGACGAAGCGGAGGAAGAGGCTGTTCCTGCTCCGTGTATGTCGACCTCTCCACAGCCTAAAAAGCAGGCTGACTCTACGGCGTCTTTGCCAGCCGTCTCCAACTCTTCCACTCCCTTCAGCTTCCATAGAGAGAGAATGCCTCCGCATTCCAGTGGATCCAGGTTATCTACACCAAAACTGCTGTCAGAGCATAGGAAGAGAGAAACGTCCTCTCTTCTGGCTCTGCCTTTGGTGTCTAAAGGTGGTGAACTCCCATCTCCAATCCCATCACAAGGAGCTAGGCGGATGCTCATGCCTGGCTACACCGGGCCTCACACCCCGTCTTCAGTCCCCAGCTTAAAACCGAGACGACTGGAGGAGAACTCCCCTCCTCATCCAGGTTGGTTTACCTTTTAAAAAAAATAGGATTTCTAAACATCAAATGTCTTTATATTGGTTTACTTTGTTTTGCCTTGCTCCATTTTTCAACCTGCTGTCGAGATCTCTGCATGTTTCTATCTGACTCACCTTCTTTCTTAGGGGAGTGTGACAGTGACAGTGAGGATGAAGTCGTGGTTCATAAAAGAAGACATCAGAACAAGGTCAAACTCTTGTCATCCCCAGAAGTGGTGAGCAAGGCCTGTCGATATTAGAGCCGCAACTAATGATTATTTATTTTATTATTTTATTCATCTGCTGATGTTTTTTGATTATATCATTTGTTCTATAGAATGTCCGAAAATTGCAAAACATGCGCCCATGGTGATTATCAAATGTCTTGTTGTGTCCCGAACATCAGTCTAAAACCAAAAGATATTCAGTTTACTATCACAGAAGAGTA
The DNA here is from genome assembly GCF_008315115.2 of Sander lucioperca. Classification (NCBI taxonomy): domain Eukaryota; kingdom Metazoa; phylum Chordata; class Actinopteri; order Perciformes; family Percidae; genus Sander; species Sander lucioperca. The sequence continues at coordinate 9,989,165 of NC_050190.1, read as the reverse complement.
AGAACCAGAAAATATTCACATTTAAGAACCTGGAACCGGGGGGGGGTCGCTGCTGATTGATTTTCTATTTGAAAATTCGCTAATCCTTTCCCTTTATAATTTTGATGAGATACAAATAGTCTATGTTGTGGTAGAAAAACAACGACCAAGACAGGAGATATCTGATTCAGACGGCTCAGGCTGCCATCATTTCCAAGGTACCTGCAGTTGTCATGGCAACCAGCTTGCAAGCAGTTAAGAAGCATTTGTAGCTCCTGAAATGTCTTGGCAAAACATATATTGATACATCTCTATGAGAATCACATACCTTGCACTGTTTACAAGTAATGTGTGTGTATATGTGAAATGTAAAATGTTTTGTCTCTGCTAGTCAAAGATCTCCAGTGATGTGGACTCCCCTGTGGTTGTGAAGAGGAAACGCACAGTTGCACTTAATACTGTAAGATTTTCTTCATTGGCAGTAAATTACACCACATGGTTCAACTTATTCAACACTGTGGATTTGATATAATACTTTCACTCTATGCATTGCTTATAATAATTTCCTCAAGTCCTAATGGTTTGATAAAATGCAGCTTCATGAACCAGTATTTGATGAGCTAGTTCTTCTCATTTGTCTCCAGTCTGATGAAATGCAGGGCGAAGCTGTTTCTGATGATGATTTCCAGAATGAATCTGGGTTCACACGCACAGCCACATCACACGGGGCTGAGAGGCAACGAGTCCAACGGGGCAAAGCCAAGGTCTGTGTGACAGCAGATGGCTCTGCAAACCCATCTGAATCTGAAATATATCATTTATTTCTCATGTTTTCATGTCACAGCATGCAATGAACGGCACCTGTGTAGATACAAACGCAGCTCTTAGTTTCTGGTTAGTGGAAAAATTTGAATGTGTGTGACTTTTTGTCATAACTACAGAGTTGCGAGGGCAGAAACTTAATTATAATGTATATAATTTTTAGTAAATCTAATCTATAATTTTTTGCAAATCTTAGCCCCATTCTCCTATGTTTGATCTTTATTTGTGGAATAACTGATTTGTTTTTGGACCACTTGGTGGCAGCCGAAACAAGTTATAAGTTAGTTTGAAGTTGATATGGCGAACATATATATACACATCCAGCAGTTAAGAAGCAACATTATCATTCATTTAGAGTCGTCTTTCTGGCCACCTGATGAATATATATATATATATATATATATCTTTAGCTGTTAAATGCTCCACTATGTTCACCAGCTAGATGCTTACTTTGTCTGTCTGCCGTTAGGTGCTGAGCAGGTTGTGTACAGTGGGTTTTAAAGTGCTCATATTATGCTTTTTGGCTTTTTCCCTTTCCTTTATTGTGTTATATATCTTTTTTATATACCCTTTCACATTGTCACATTGTAATTTGATACATTGTTATATTAAAAATATAAATGAAAAAAACTTTAAAAACACACAAAAAGTAGCTGCTGCTGGTTGTCTCCTTCATTCAAAATACAATCATAAAACATTTCAGACCTGTTTTACTTCTGTCCGAAAATGACACCTCCTCCTCACACAAAAATGTCAAGTCTGTAAATATTTGTCAGACACCGTCAGCATCCATCAACCTTGACATTTTCCATCGTTCCTCTCTCAGCACCCCGTATGTCGAAAAGGGCGCCAGTTCCTGGATGAAGAAGCAGAGCTGTCGGAGGAGGGGGCAGACATGTCATCTGATGAAGAGGATGGAGAAGAACAGAACCATTCTCTTGAAGGCTTTGTGGTTGACAACACACACTTCTCACAGGGACTGAATGGTACAACACCATGGTTATGTGTGATTTTTTTATTGTACTTTCAGTAGATTATATTTCAAATCTAATCTCAATCTATTCACTGAGTTAAAGTAGGCTGAAGGAATTGTGCCATACTATTACACTTTCTGTTTGTGTCCATCTATGACAGACTCGGAGATGCAATGTGTCTACCTGAAGTCAGTGAGAAGCCCTGCAGTCCAGGGAAAGTTCAAAATGTCCTACAGAAATCATCACAACATGGACATTTTTTCTCAGGTATATTGTATATTTTATTCTTATCTTTATTTTTACTCAATGCAAATAAAAAAAAAACCTTGAATTACAAAGAAACCAAATACAAAGTAGTTTAGTTAACTTTTAGTCTAATTGTTGACTCCAGTCCGTGTTTCTAACTTTGGCTCCCAGGTGCCTGAGATGGATGAAACATATGCAGAGGACAGCTTTGTGGTGGGAAGTGAGGTAGAGGAGGTGGGGAGCAGCGAGGAGGAGGAGGCTGAAGACATTGAACTTATGCCCGAGGACTCGTATACAGAGGGGCAGAGGCAGTATGCCACCAGGCGGCGTGTTTTCCTGCACAAAGCCAGAGTCGGGGCCGGCGGTAAGCCTACAGCTGGATCTGCACCAGAGCAGAGAGCTGGGGTGAAAACCAAGCGCGCCCGTGTCATTCGCATTGATGATTCTAGTGAGGAGGAGAAAGAGGAAGTTGGTAAAAAGAAAAGCCACACAATAGGAGAAGGTGTTGCTGTTCCCTTGTGGCCAAAAGCAGTACAGCCGAAGCCCAGCAGGCTGCAGCAGCAGCAGAAACCAACCGCCTCATCATCTTCATCCATAGCATCCAAGGTCTCATTGCTGAGCAGGGCACAGAGGTGCTCAGTGAGTGAAGACCAGCAAAAGGAGAGGTAAAGAAATTCTCATATTGTAACACACACACACAAACACAAACATTCATCAACCACTAGACCTGAGCATCATTTTCTTTCTCCTACAGGTGTCGCCAGAGGTTAGAAAATCAGCATTTGCTCTCTGATGAACTAGACTTTGCTGAGTCAGAGTTGCTGTTATCCTCCAAGAAACAACCCCAGGTACGTGCAAAGAGGACACATATACAAACCCGTCTTACCCACGTCTTACCCGTGTGAAAGTAAGACGTAGAAAGAAGGTAAACTGAGTTGTTAAACCAGACACATGGTCCCTCAAACATACATGCAAGTCAGTAAAACTTTGAATAAACTACATTGAGGTTTTCCTCCAGGTCCAGGCACTCCCTGCCACCTCCTCAGTTCCACAGACGTCCTCTGCACAGGATTCATCAGTCCGTGAGCCCCCTGCTCCATCCGGGCCTGTTTGCATTCTGGTGGACAGTCGCTGCATCAGTAGTGGAGTGGAGCTGATGACCAGCCTCCGTCAGCGCCACGCAGCCACTGTCCACATTTGCTCACTGGACGGTAGCTACTTCATTGTCAGCAACCGCATGGCAGTGGATAGGCACAGCCAATCGGACCTGGCCGCGACGCAGAACCGGAAGCGCTTGGCTGAAAGAGTGAACAGCTTGCAAGGATTGTTTGAGCGCGTTTGTTTGATAGTGGAGAAGGACCGAACCAAGCCAGGTTAGTCAGTCTGTTGATTTGATGACTTAATAATGAGCCAAATTTGAGTTGAAGATGTTGAAGTTTTCACTACAATTTGATTTACTTTGTTCTTTATGATAACTGTCACTGTCACAGGCGAGGCGTCACGTCCGTTTCAGCGAACACGTTACTATGACAGCACTTTGACAGCACTGGTGCGTACCGGGGTGCGCTTGCTGTGGAGTGATGGTGCTGAAGTGAGTGCCGGCTTGCTGGCAGACCTGGCACGGCTGGAGCAGCGTAAAGGTCAGGGCATCGCTGTCCCACTGGAGGTCAAAGGGCAGCACAAGCAGCAGGCCCTGCAGCTCTACCTGGGCCTGCCCTCCGTCAGCTACGTCCATGCCCTCAGCATGAGCCACAACTTCAGGTCAATTGCCCAACTCATAAACAGGTAAAGTGTGTGTGTGTGTGTGTGTGTGTGTGTGTGTGTGTGTGTGTGTGTGTGTGTGTGTACACACACACAAAACGTAACAGACAAGAGCAGATAACTTCTTTCCCCTCTTGTTTAAACAGCACATCTCCTCTTACCTTCTTTTGTTCGTCCTGCAGCTCCATTGAAGCCATACAGAAGGGAGGCTGTATGACTCGATCCAGAGCCGAGGAGATCTACCGCTTCCTGCGCTACTCCTGTGACTCCTTCTTAATGAACACATCAAAAGCAGGAAAAAGCAGCTAGCAGGCCAGAGGAGTAACACTGTAGGAAAACCACAGTTTGAAATCTATGCCTCTTTTCCTGTTTCTGCACTACTTTCTTTCTTCGCTTCCTCTGTACTTCTTTGTTTACAGTCTCACCAGGGACCAGAGGATGACAGTTACTATGCTATGTACAGTAACTGTTCTATCTGAAGTTGAATCTCAACGAGAGAAGCCTTCTTGCACAATAAGTTGAAGGGGAGCACCACTCAACTCAGTTGGTATGTTATATAATACCACGGGTTTGATGGATACTATACTTTTATGCTGTATTTAAAAACAAATCATTTGGGTGAGAAGTGTTTCCCTTATTGTTGAGCCAATACTGTGATCATAAGTAATCAATATTTGATACACTTGAATAACTTATTTTGTCAAAATAATGGATACATTTGTTAACGGTACTCTGAAAGAAGTAAATATGATAAAAAAATAAACAGTGCTATTTTTATACATTAGTGTCAAAGTATTTGTGAGGTCAGTCTCTCATTTCATTCATATTTCTTGGTTTCTCTAGGTTCACTTACTGGACTCACTTAAAACAACTCATCCATTCATTCATTCTCATAAATATTGTAATGCATAGCTGTACCAAGAACTGTCTTTCAGAAACATGAGAAAAAAATGTGACTTTTATTTCACCATTCTCTCAAAGAACTACATAGTGTGCATGCTGCTTTGGTGCAAGATATTGTACATATGTAAATGCACAGAACGTGAAGCAGCATTAGACAGTTAAAGCAGCCCTTTTACAAAGATATTAACAATCATGCATCATCCACTGGTCCAGTCAGACTAACCCAGACAAGATAGAGAACTAAAGTCTTAACACAGAAAAATACAGGATTTTAATTAAAGGATGACATGAAAACACCAAATTCACAGTATGTACAACATTATGTCTTTGGACAACCCCAAAGTGGTTTCAGACCAGTCTAACATCTGCCAAATTGATAAGAAAAGTAACAGCAGCAGCAGTTTAGAACTGCAGACATGAAGACGTGTGCTGTCTACACGCAGGGAAAGTAATAGCTCCAGCAATTTTGATACTTGTGTCACCTGTAGGTAGGTTTACGAATGCATTTTTTGTGCATGAATGCATTTTCAGTGTTTGACATGTTATAGTTTACATTTTAAACCTACAAAATGTAAAGCGTTTGTGAACTCGAGCAGCTGTTAACTGGGTAAAGTACATCTTGTAGGTCACTTGGCTCTGAGTGACACTGTGTCCTATAGTGAATGTCCTGGTTAATATTGAGAGGGAAGCAGTGGGGTCCTAACCACATTTTGCTTGGCCAAAGATTACTGACAAAACTTTTAGGTTCAGATTTAGAGACAGCAGAATCTGTAGCGAAATAGGTTGGATCTATCTTTAGTGCTGAACATTTGAACTTCAAATGTGAGCCTTACAAAAATCTGTTTTTTTGGCAGAATAGTAAGCTCTTAACGTGACTATTTCTCTACAAAATAACACTAGTGTCTTTGATGATCACATGTCTGAAACTGTCATAATAATGTTACAAGTGCATAAATGTTTAGAGACAGATGTAGTAGAAATGTACTTTCTTTAACACACAAACAGCAGCTACAAAATATGCAACTGTATCAAAGAAGGACAAAGTGTGCAGCTGAAAAGGTTTAAAAGTGCAGGCGCTATTACTTCCTCTGCCTCTAGGTGGCGCAGGCTAGTGTGTACAGAACTGGTCTGACAATGACACAGCTCCCCCTTGTGGAGGAAGTGGAGCCTGCTAAACATTGTGCATCACATCTACCAACAAGGAGTACAAGGTTTAAAAATACAATTTGGATTATTAAAAGCCCACTTTTAGCAAGCCGTCAGCTTTGCTCGACAACAGAATCTTGCATCAGTGAGAAGTACAAAAAATAAAATCTTGATGGCCAAAAATGTTTTTAACTGTACATGTGCTTAATAGCATACCATAAGGTGCTTTCTTTGGACACTGTATGATCCAGAACAAAAAGATTTTAAAACCGCACAAGATTTGGTTTTAGAGAATGATTGTGTCATAATTCAAAAAAAATTATTTAATATTTACGTGATTATTTTGTATCTGACTGTATCTAAACCATTTTTGTCATACTGCAATGGGCTAACGACTATTTTCACTATTTAAAACTTCAGACAGCATACACACCCTGAAACTAATTCCTAGGACTTCTCATAGGAAAGTTGAACTACATGCAACCTCAGGAAAAGGAATACAACAATATCTATATGAATGTACATGTATAAGGCTTTCTTTGTATTTGTAACCATTACGTTAAGATGCTGAAATGCTGTGTTCACATATATGGAGGTAAATAGTCAGGGGATGACTTGACCTGGACACAATGGAGAGAACATTATGGATTGGTCAACCGCTTAACATTTCAAAATGTTTAAATCTTAAAAATCACATTAATTTCAGTAATTCAAATTGCAAAAATAAACAGTTAAAACAATGCATTCATGTTCACAAACATGCCAAACTTTGTAGACTATTTTTGATAATTAATAACTAACAGAATACTCTACAGGTTTAGGCATGTGTAATAGTGGGGACCAGTTAACATACCCCATTATGACCTGAACACAGCATTAAAAGACATTCTTTTATTCAACATTTTAGGAACATCTGTAACTGTCACTGTACATTACTGTAACAGTCAAGTTTCCTAAAATACATAAAACTTAAAATGTGTACAAAAAACAAGTACTTTTAAAAACCATATCATATTTACAAGTGCCGCCTTTATCTTAAAATATATATTTAAAAAATACATGTGGTCACTTGGCTGAAGCTCAATTGGCTTACCTAGGATCAGTTCACCTTTCTCATAATGGACATCAGTTAACAGATCATAGACCTGCATGAAGCTGCAAATTTCATCTAGATTTGCTGATTGTAGTAGTGCTCACTGCTGCACAATGGCTCACATGCTAGTTGGCTGTGTCTGTGGCTGCAGAGGCTGCAGCTGAACAGACTGCAGCTCAGAGTCCTGAATGCTACACTCTTCTCCCTCACGCATGTACAATAAAAATAGAGTCACAGTGGCAAATGTGGTAGCATTCACTGGAAATGCACGGAGCAAAGTGGACGTGAGTCCACGTGTAAACACCCTCCAGCCCTCTTTCTTTAAGCTCTGTCTGACACAGTCCATAATGCCACTGTACTGGTGGACACCGCCTACCCCGTCCGCCTGAAGACGCGACTTGATCACATCCACGGGATAGGTGGAGAGCCAGGAGGCGATGCCAGACATTCCACCAGCAAACAACAGCTTGGGGATCATGTACGGATCCTCTGGCTCACAGCCCAGGGAACGTGTCAACACGTCATAAGCGAGAAAGTACACACCGAAACCAGGTGTCTCACGCATCAAGGTGGTCACCATGCCACGATTGATCCCTCGGATTCCCTCCTTTTTGTAGATTCTCACCAGACAGTCCAGGGAGTTCTTATACAGCTTCCTCTTAGACTTCTTCTCTCCGGTCCCTTGCATCTGCATGCGTGTCTTCGCCAGCTCCATTGGGCAGCAAATGACACACTGGATGGTTCCAGCAGAGGCTCCAGCCAGGAACTGGTTGAGAGGTGTGTCGCGGCCAAGCTTGCGCATGGCGTTGCCCTGGACGCCAAAAACTATGGCATTGATGAAGGTCAGGCCCATCATTGGAGAGCCGATGCCTTTGTACAGACCGAGCATCTACAGACACAAAGACAACAAAGATTACTGGGACCAATGAGGAAACACCGTTGTGTTGCATTAATATCTCCACAGAGCCCAGCAGATCGTGATCATTGATCATTTGTGTGCACAAATTAGGAATCAATTCCTAGAAATTAATTAACCATACGGATACTGCTAAAACAAAAAAAGTGTACAGTCAAATATTATCTAGCCTGCTGAGCCCTTGTAGCTCTAATAATTAAAATGTGCCAATTAGGGCTGGGTACCATTCACATTTTTTCTGGAACTGATACCAGTACCTGGAATTCGGCTTTGGTAACCAATGGTACCTTTTTCTGTACTTTCCCTGTAAAATTAATTACAGTTGTAAAAGTAATTTCAAATCCTGTTTATCCTATTTCCTTAGAACATTGTTATTTAGAAGATTTTACACTCCACACAAAATAAAAACCCTCCCAAACCATCCCCTCCATTAAATCAAATAAGTATTCATTTCTTAGACTGCAACTTTAATTATTCTACTCCTATCTTATTCTATTTTAGCCTGTTTATATTTTCTATATCTATTTTTAAACTGCTCTTTAATGTTTTATGTAAAGTGTTTTCAATTGCCTTGTTGCTGAAACGTGCTATGGAAATAAAGTTGCCTTGCCTTGCCCTACAACCTCCACAGATAAGCTCCCGCTTACAGGTACTGAAATTTGGTACTGTTTGATTTATCGTGAATCAGTCCTTGGTAGTACCAACGTAATTCGTTAGTACCCAAATAAGTAAGTTCGGTACCCAACCCTACTGCCAATATGGATGTTTGTCATTTAAACTAATTCATTTTTTACAGCTAAACAAACAGGGGAACAATAGGATTTAAACTTTGAAATTACCACTTAACATGTTCATATTGTATTGTAGGAGGAATACAATCCAATACCTCAATGTGAAACAGCCATGAGAAATTCACTGAGACCAAGCATACTCCACTTAGCTCAAATGGCACGATGTCCAAAGCTTTATTTAGCCCATGCAGGAACAAGGTCCTCACTGACCCTGGCTAACAGACGCACCTCCGCCCCCTTTTACACGCTATGTTAGGAACATGCTGGCGGATCATGGGCTGATGCCTGTGCTTAGAGATAGGACTATAACTGGCCACTTTAATTACTGCAGTGACCATTCTCAACCTTGGCATAGTAGGCAGCACATGGTCAAAGTTGCACACATTACTTAACAGCCATGATGTGTTTAAATGCAGCCTAAGAAAAAAAAATATAGTAGTACTACTATACAAGTAAAACATTAAGAGGGATTTACAAGGAACTTACCGACTCCTGGCGTATGATTGACTGGAAGCAGTGATATGTCCCTCGGTACAGAGGTTTGTCCACATTTTGAACTTGAAGCCTCACCTGTGGATGATAGCCTTCATGTTAGAGTCGTATGACAGAGTAATAAGGCCAATAGCAAGGCCACAACTACAAACCACATATTGTAATACAGGTTTAAAGGGAAACAAGCAGAGCTTTGAAATGGTTCTTTTCAGGGTAGAACAAATATGCTTAGGGGATGCAACATGGAGGGAGAAAAAAATTAACCGAGAATGAAGTGAATGAAAAACTAATTGCCTTCTGTGTTTTATATTTCTGTAGCTCAAGACAAGACATTGGGTGAGAGGGGGAAAAAAAAAGACCTTGACCATACTTACTAGGTCACATATCCATGGAGAGGTTGTTTATTTCTCTCTCTCATCTACAACACAGTGACACTGCTGCTGTTAAAGACAGCCTCTCCCAGACGGAGAAATTATATTAAAAGCAACTTCAATGTACACTGAAGTTCAGAACAATACTTATATATAGTACTTGCTTGCTGAAAAATACTGACATTTTTGGGAGACGGCACATGAGCAAATTATCTGTTTAGAATGAAAGAAATGCACAAGTATAACAGATACACAATTTGCATGAGGAAAAACAAAGTGAGGTCTTTAATAATAATAATAATAATTATAATCCTACAGTAATCAATATCCCATTCCTCTTGCTCAATTATCACATTCCTAGTCAAGGCTGACTGTAACTTTAGATTATCTGGGTTCAAATTCAGAGTGGTCTGACTTATGACTTTAACAGCAAAGTATTGGATCATGCCATTGCTTAACATGGGTAAATAGTGAAAAACGTGGATGAAACAGACACCCACCTTTACAGTGTCAAATGGATGTCCGACCAAAACACCAGCAGCACCTGAAAAACAAGAGGCAGAATTTTATAATCATATTGGAAAATACTAATTAAAAAAAATCAAGTGGCTCATCTCTCAACAGCAAACAGCCCTTCCCCCTGAGACTGCGCAGAGTAATCAGGTGGTCACTGCACTGTACCCTGTGACGAAAGCTTGATGGTACCCTGTCCTTGACTTGACTGAAAATCCAATATACAGCAGTTACTTCTGGCGTGTCATATTAGGACCTATTAGCCAAGAGGTATTTAATCATTAGAGGCATCCAATCTTCAAATGTAACACACTTATACCCCATTGTAGATGACCTGACAACTTATGCATACATCATTACTGATATAGTACTGTTGATTATCAACACTGGAATACAAAAGGCTTTTCAATAAAACTATTTATTAACGGCATTGTGGTGTAGCACTATTGCATGGACGTTCATAAAAGTATCACAATTCTAATATACTTTTCTTAAGCTTATGTTTACAAATGATACATGCACCTCCCTGTTGTTACTGGTGTAACCAGCTTGCATTGGAACAGGCTTTGGCATGTATGAAAAAGTGAATGAATAACAAAATAGTCTATTTAGTAGTGGAGTGAATCCAGAGTAGCTTTAGTGAAATATATATTTCAGAGGCTGGTGTCAAGAGATAAATTACTAAAGACAACAAAACTCTTAGAACTTGCTCTCTAGACAAAACTATGATATCATGAGGGCCTGTGCTCAAAAGAATGAATGAATGACCTTTATTTTCATTATAGTCAGGTACCGTACAAGGACATTTCGCAAGGCTTCTCTGAGTGGAGTTAAACTAAAACAAATACAGTTAGACTGTCTGGGGTAGTTTGGGAAAGCCTGCTGACAACATTCCCAAGGATTTGTGGTGAGGCTTTGCTGTGAGCTACCTCCATTCAAACAGGAAGACATGAACTAAGTCAACTTTAGGTAGCCCTTTTCTCATGAGAGTTACTCCCCAAAGATGAATGTGTGCTTTACACGCAAAGTAGCGATTTCATGAATGACAACACAGAACATAAACACCACTCCCTATGTGGGAGGTACAGGTATGGAATGTTAACTTCACAACCTTAGATCCGGGATTTCCACAAGAGTTTAGAAAAAGAAAAATATTGGATTTTGAGTCTCTAATCTGTCATTGTAGTTTGGTTATAATTTTTCTTAGACGTGGCAACTGGGGACAAATCACTACCTTTACAGCTTGAACTGTCCACGCGTTGCTTGACTGTAGGGGGGGGAAATGAAAGCCGGCTAAGGCTAATGCTAGCTTCAACTTGTTAACCAGTGACTAGCTAACGTCAATACTGGCTAATTACTTACCTCCTATGCAGCCCGCAGCGAAGTCCAATGCCATTCCCTCAAATATCTAGCTAAAGGTTGAAATGCGTCAAGCTAACTTGGTGGCTACCAAACGTAATTCACAAGCCCTTAAGTGGGTACTTTGTTATAAATGTCACGGAATATGTCTGAACTTGAGTATTTAGCAAACTCTGGCTTGCTGTTAAGCCAAGCTTTTTTTTTTTTTATCGCTAAACAATATCCTCTTTTGGCTTCCAGACGTTGCTGATGCTGAGCAAACAGAAGATTTCTTCCGGCTACTAATAACCACACGGACTCGGAGCGTGGAGCCTGGTTGAAGGTGTAACAGATTTATTGCTGATGTGTCCTCACGCTCACTACTAGAAGTGCTCCTACTGCCAAACCTTTCTATTTCTGTGCCCTTTTTTAAGGCAGCCCAATCGGATTGCTTGTAAGAAGACAACTCCCCTAGCGGATGCTGTCCGCCCCTCGCACCCATTGGCTGCTGGCAGGTGGAGCAGCAGAGGAGAGTTAAATCTATCATCGCTGCTCCTACAGTCGCCACCGTCAAAAAAAATCCAACAGTGTTATCATGGTGGTCGTAATCAGCATGAGTGTCCAACTAGTATTCTTAAACAGAGTGATTCGAGAGCCATGTAAGCATACCGTGCCATACAGTAAATTCAGGATACATCATACTGCTGTGCAGTGGGGGGAAATACAATGAAACAGCCCTGCAACCAGTGTTGGAAAGTAATTAATCACATGCACTCAAGTACTGTACTTTAGAATGTTAAAGTAGCGTTACCGTTTTATGCTACTTAATACTTCTGCTCCACCACTACATTTTGGCAGTATATAAAGTAGTTTAAATAAGTCCCACCTTTACTAGCTGCAACATTAGAAATTTTACACAATAACGCATTACTAATTAGAACCCAGTAATCAAATATTATTCTGAAATGTGCCGTTTTGGCACTTTCAGTATATTTTGATTTTAATACTTTTGTACTTACATTTTGAAATCATGACTTTTACTTGAAACCGAGTACTTTTATACTGTGGTATTGAGCTATTATTTAAGTAAAATATCGGAGTACTTCTTCTACCATTGAGCATTTGTAGGAACTGCCAGAGAAGTGCTGATTTAACTCTGGTCATTTTGAGTACATAGTATGTAGTATTAATGGTTGTAAAGCATACTCTTTCTAGTTATTTATTATTATTTACATATCCATCCTTGGAAGAACTGGAAGATACAACACACCAAACAACAAAAGCAGAGGCAAAAACTTATATCGATATTGTGATATGAGACTAGATATCGTGTTAGATTTTGGATATCGTAATATGACATAAGTGTTGTCTTTTACTGGTTTTAAAGGCTGCATTACAGTAAAGTGATGTACTTTTCTGAACCTACCAGACTGTTCTAGCTGTATTATTTGCCTTTTCCCCACTTAGACATTATGTCCACATTACTGATGATTATTTATCTAAAATCTAAGTGTGAAGATATTTTGTTAGAGCACCAATTGTCAACCCTAGAATATTGCCGCAATATCGATATCGAGATGTTTGGTCAAGATTATCGTGATATCTGATTTTCTCCATATCGCCCGGCCCTAATCCAGACAAAAGCTATCGTTTTATTCTTGTTTTTTAATCCTAGAATAATGTTAAAATGCAGGTTTTACTGTTGTCTCCAGCTGACAGGGAGAAGGTGTGTATGCAGTGTCAGAGCAGAGGGTTGCCTATTTGAAATTCACAGCAGAAGCCCAAAAGCCAAAGTACCATGGCCCTATCCACTGTCTGCTTACCTTTGCCCATGAAGAAGCTCTGGGCCTCTACAGGGGAGCCCAGGCCCTGGCTCTAAGAGATGGACCCCTCTTTAGATAACAAAATGTCAATCTTGATGTGTGGAAATAATGGGAAAATTGACACTTTTACTGTATGATCATAAGTTATGTTTTTGGTTCTTCAAGTACAGTTTAATTTTTAGTCTGGGCTTTGGAGAAACTTCTTTACTTAGACCATGCTAAGAGTAAGAGTTATCTTGAGTCAACACCCTTTTGCTGATAACAAATACATTTGTTTTAGTTCCTTTGAGTAAGACATTGCTAGCCTCTTTATTTGTATGTGCTCAAACATCTCATAATATAAGCAGATTTTGCAACAATGTACATTTGTACTGTTTTAATTGTCATTCATCCTGAACTGATGTCAGGGAGTGGAGAAGGGCTTGTGACGTTACAGCAGCACTGCAAACACAAACACTTAATGAAAACAGATGTGTACATTTGGTGCAGAGTGAAGCTAACAAGTAGCATGCCAATTAGCATAAAGGTGAGGGCAAATGCCATGCTTAGTTTGACAGAGACACACAACACTTCTCCAGTAATTTACATTTCTCTCCAGTCCTGATGCAAACTGTGTGAGAAAATGGCCCTCTTCCCGTTACAAATTACAATAACCTTAACAGATGGATTGATTATTTGCTCTTGTACTGAAATTAGTAACATGATGAACTTTGGCATCTCAGTTGCTCAAGCAGACTAGAACTTAAAATTTAAAGGTCTGGGTGTCATGAAATGCTTGACTGTCTCATCTGTGACTTGTTTGCGTCGCTCTTGATGCTGCGCAATCATTGGCTGCAAAGTCTCAATCAAAATCTTCTTCAGTTCTCCCGTTAGGAGAGCTCCACTTGTGTAATCCTGTAGAGAGGAGAAGAGTTCAAGGGAAGTTACAGAAAGCAGAACGAGAGGCAAGGTCGTAGAGCGAATAAGGAAAACAGATGAAAAAGTGTGATTAGCAACAGAAATAAAGTTTGGAAGATATCATTTGTTTTCTCTGTTTTTCACACCCTCACCTGTCTGATCTTCTCCAGCTGTTCATCATCCTCCAGGAAGAAGGTCAAGTACATGAAGGCAACGTCTACGTCTGGGTTTCCACCATACTTTCTGTGCTCTTCCACTGTGTCTTTCCCCCCCGAAAATGCATGTTTGTTGACCTGTGAGTAATGGTTAAACAGATCAGTCAGCAATCATAGGCAATTTAAATCTGACTAGTAACTACTGATAGTAAAGGGCCTGTTCCATTTCATTCATACATACTGTCAAATTTATTAGAACTTTATATCAATGCTGGAGTGAGTCGCATCTTTAACGCTGTCATTTCTGGTTTAAAGCTGAATGCTAACCCTAAACTATGACACATTAATAAAAAGGTGATGGTTGAAACCAAATAATGCAACCCCGTAAACGTAACGCTTAAAAACAGCATAACGTATAAAATAGTAATGATTGTCAAAGCTTGTGCGTTAATTAAATAGTAATTCATAAAATGGAATAATGCAACTACGTTAACGTCAAAGCTCGTATATAGGCAATTTAAATCGATTGACAGTAATAACTAGTAATAGTGGCACCTTGTTTTTGAGCTGCTTAGGTGTGTCAGTGAGGAAGATAGAGGAGTTGGCGTCACTGGCGCTCATCTTGGTCTGCGCCCCCTGCAGGGCTGGGAAGAAGGTGGAGTGCAGCAGGGCTGGTTTGGGATAGCCGATCCTTGGAGCTACATCACGGGTCATCCTAAAGTAGGGATCCTGGATGAGTGAGAGGAAAGACACAAACACTCATACTCACACTCATTGTGAAATATGATGCAAGTATTTAGTATTGTCCATAGGGATGTTTATAATTAACCATTTAACCGACATTAAGAATTTTGATCGATTAATAGTTAATAAGTTAAAAACAATATTATTAAAAAAGAAAAGAAAAATAGGCTATACAATCCATTTCTCAACTGCTAGTTAAAGTGGCAATACTTAAGGCTAACTAACTGATTTTTTTAGCCAGCTAGCAAACAATGTAACGTTTCATTAAGGACTACAGAACAGCTGGAAATGAATGGTGGTCAGCCTCCCAGTCAGGTGAACAGGGACTCGTTGCCTGCTTGTCATAACTGTTAATGATCGGTTAACAAGGGTTGGCTATTATGTAAGGAAAAAAAAACCTAAATTAGCATTCCTAATTGTCATCTATTACTGTAATGCTGTCCTGACCTGGTCTATGGCGCAGGGGATGAGACACTGTATATCCTTTCTGCCTTTGAAGATCTGTGGGAAAGAGCTACTAAAGGAAGGGGCTGCCTGGATGGCTGGGAAGCTGATCTTTCCTGAATGGATAAAAAAGTATAGAAATCATAAAGAACCAACAATGTATTCACAATCATACTTCAGGATCAGGAATAATATAATATAATGTAACAAAAACCACAAACACAGCATGACACCGGCACATTTTGTACATCGAAATGAAACATCAGTAACATTTTTAGCTACTATGAAAGCAATCACAGAATAATTTGTCTTTTAAAGATGTCTTAGTCATCAGTTGTCTTACCAATGCAGTCACTGTCTGTAAAGCCAAAGATGCCTTTGACCTGGTTGAATGTCACATGCTTCTGGATCTTTACCACATTTCTGTAGAATTCAGGGGTTGCACTGTAGACAATACATTGAAGTTAACACATTAAAAAACAAAACAACTCTGACTTAAATAAAGACATTCTATGCTGTTTATGTGAACAAATACCTTTTTTGTTCCCATAACCAAATACCATCGTTCACATTTATTAATTTTCATTAATAAATATGGCAAGGCGTCTGTGCATGTTAGGAAGCCTCAGGTCTGCCTGGTAGGAATATAAAGATATTTTACCCCATGTAGTCGAGGTCAGAGAAGATGAAGGTTTTGTTGACATCAAAGCCACAGGCAATGATGTCCTTGGCATTTTCCACAGCGAAGCGGTGGCAATCTTCTAGTGTTAGATCCTTCCACAGGTACTTCTCATCATCAGTCAACTGGATCACCAGGGGGATGTCAAACACATCCTGCAACCATCTGCAACAAGGAAGTAGGTTTCAGTTCTAACTTCATTCTCATAATTTAAGATGGCGCCTTGCTGATGTAACATTTAAACTAGCCTTTAGTTAGACAGCTCTTTGGTATTAATACATCAAAGAGGGAGAACTCACTTGGTGAAGATGAAGGGAATGAGGTGACCAACGTGCATGGCCTCTGAGGACGGACCTCTGCCAGTGTAAAGGTAGAAGGACTTGTGCTTCTCATACGCATCCAGTACCTGCTGCATATCTCTGCCAGAAACAACGATAAGAGAGAAGTGATACACTGATGTGTCATTCCCACATGAACTCTCATCATCATCCGTTTGACTTAGTAGGAAAATCTGAATGAAAGGTCAAAGGTTCAGAGTGAATATTTTTATGCTATGATGCTGCCCTTAAAGAAGTATTTTACCACTGGACAGGGGGCTTTTGATAAAACTGGGCTGTCTATGCAGTAAAATGGCGCAAACCAACTTTTTAAATTGGTGCTACATGGCCAGCGAAAAAAACAGAAAAGAAGCTGTGATATTCTCTTTCGTTTAAAAAGGTAGAAAACCTCCAACTACAAGAATGCACTGCACCGCACCAATAAACGCTCCCGCTGGTGGGTGGCGTAATGTGAGCGGTCAACGACTGGTAACAAACTCTTCTTGTATTTCAGCCAAACAGCGCACTAAAATATGTTTCTGAAAGCATTTTACACAGGAAAAAGGCAATACAGTAACAAAATCTTGTTACTGTTACTTTGGTTCGGTCTGAGTTTGAGAAAGAGAGCCGGCTATTTCTCTCGATCCGCTTGTATACTCTTTGTTTCCGTATGCGGAAGAACAGTCTGTAGGGCCAGCAGCAAACCCGGAAAAAAGTGACATGTTTTGCGTCAAATGCATCACTTGGTGGTTGTCCTGCTGGCCTGTGAGGAATGAGATCTCGGCACTGGTTAGAGGGAAGCTCAACATAGTTTATTTACACATACTACCGACATAATTATGATACAAAGCTGGTTGTTTATCTGCAGGGTATACCTTTGAGAATTACTGAATGACTATAGATGCACCACACGATCACCCATACACAAATAGTCAGGAATTAGGAAAACATGAAGAGATCACGTAAAGTTCCTAAAATGCTGACCTGTGTGAGAAGAAGATTCCTCTTCGTAGAAAGCGGTGAGGCTTCTGTCCCGAGACTTTTTCTATTCTGTCCACCAGCTCCTTGTCAACTTTACTGCTGCCAAACCTTACTGAAGAAAGTCATGACACAATGTAAATTGTGTTGCTGTTGTAGAGCTTAAATTACCCCATGGATGGAAATAAAAAACTGACATTCATATTTCAACAAAGTTAAAAAATAAAAAAAATATACATTTGCCATAGAACTTCAGCTCTTAAGTGAATGCCACCCTTGAAGCTTGAATCTTACCTATGAGTTTGTCATAATCCACTCCCTTGGCGTTGCTAGTGGAAACGTTCCATGGGTCAACTGTATCTTCATCATCAGCGCCATCTGCTGCTGGCCCATTGTTGGGGACAACAGAGTTTTCTGAGGGCGGACAGCCTGCTTTGTAATCCTGACCTGTCATCTGTTTGTAGTCTACTTTCAACTTTAGCAGCAACTGAACAGCAGCATCAATTTCAGCCTGAGGAACCCAAACACTGCTGTCAGATAACACACACAGATAAAAGCAGGCCAACAGAATCAAATGGCACTGTAAAATCTATTCCTATATTTTAAAAGGGTCAGTTCACCCAAAATACATAACTATGCAGATAGCTTTGGTTTCAGTTGGCATATCTGTTTCTAAGATTTCTCTGCATCTCCCTAATGCAATGGAGGTGAATGTATTTTGTGGTGCTTACAACATTTAAAAACATATATTTAATATTATATAAAAAAATAAAAAAAATTCAATAGCCATGGTTGCTATGCCATGGTTGCTATGCAATGTCCAGGTTACTGTGGAAAATCCACAAACGTCACTATGAAAAGTTTTAAATGGAACTTTTTACCAATAGTTGAAATAGTCACTGTGAAAACTTTTGACAGCATGTTCTGTGGATTACCCAGAGTAAAGGGACACGGCTTTTGAAAAAAATATGTTTTAAATGTCAATTTTTAGTGCTGTCAGTTAGGGGTATCACAGTGTATGTAGCTTTATATCACAATATTGACATATTTTTTATATAACACGTTTTCTGATAATCAATTGACAATTTAATAATGGGTAAAATAACTAGACAGGAATGGCTAATCCAATAAATGAAATACCTTACAAATAAAAGTACATTACACTGATGCAAAAATCTTGTCAAAATCAGTCCAGCTCACTGATTTGCAACATTGCTCACAATAGTCGAATACAGAGAAAACAGAGATAAACAGCTACCATTGTATAAACTGTATGGCAACATCTCTGATGGTACACAAATGTCAGTAACAGTTTACAAGCACTTACTTTATCTGCTTTAGCTGTTTTCAAGGTCCTGACTTCGTCTCCTTGTGCTGTCAGTTTCTCGTAGAGCTCCAGTGGACTCTTGGCTCCTTCCCCGTCTCCCTGGCAGTCCGTCATCTTCTTCACACCTGCCAGGTAATAGTAATAAAGAGGTTCAAAGTAATTGCTGACCAAATTTATAACATAAATGAAAGCAGCATGTTCTAAATAGCACATAGTATAACATTTACAAAATTACTGAGGTTTTATCTGCTCTAGCATTACTGTATCTCCTTCCACAGCAGTTGAGAATTGTCCCATATGTGAACATACCACAGCTAACATGGTAAGTTAGACCTATTGAGCTAGCTAATCGTCTGATATTACCTATATATTTACATCACGCTGTCGTATTTCATAAATGATAAAATTATTAAAATTACATAAAATACAGTTAGCAAATGTAATTCATGATTAAATAAGTGACTAGCCAGCATACCGTACAATATACTTCACACACAGCTGACAGATCATTCAACTTGCATCAGCCTGAGCGAGGTAGTGTTTGGATAAAATTATTCCCAGGCAAACAGGCTTCTTCAAATGTTCCGCTATGAATAAATAACTGGAAAAGTGCCACCTTGGAAAACTCTGTTTACTGAATTTAATACGCAGACGGTTTTCTATATTTTGTCATCTTAATTTCATAGTAAATCCACCAGTTAAACTAAGTGTAAATACGTTCAATACGGTGTATATCGGAGGATTTAGGACAGCCGCTTCTGTTCCTACCGGCGGTTTCAAAATAAAAGCGTTTACGCGTAAACATACCGATTAACATGAGTAGACACATCGAAACAACTTTTATTTTGAAACTCTGCATCATCTCTAATGATTTTGCGGGATTTATTTTGGACCCTTTTTTGTTGTTGAAAACTCAAAGGATCAAGAAACAGGTGCTACAGGAGCAGCTTTTGTTATTCAGAGGTGGAATGCCCAAGCGTGTAAGAGAACCTCAAATTTCCTAAGTGTGTTCATAGTGGAATTATATGCAATGCTGATGGCAGTACAATGGACTGAACAGATTCAGAACCAGAAAGTGTTGATATGACTCTGTGTCAGCTATCAATAGTATTGGGAAAGAGTCATCAAAGAGTCGACAAGACCTCGTGTATGATATTCTTCTGGCAATTAGAGATGTGAAAAGGAGAGGGGTAGAAATATCATTCATTTGGGTCCCAGCTCAGGTATTGCAACAAATGAAAAGGTTGATAAGTTGGCCAAGGAAGCTGCTCAAAAGGAAATCATAGATGTCAACATTAATCTATCTAAGGCGGAGGGTAAAAGTATTGTGTGGCAGGGAACAATTTTAAAATGGCAACAGCTCTGGGAGCAAGAAAACAAAGGGATATGGCATCTATTCTCAATATCTAGGAAAGTAACTGACTCAGTTAATGTTTGTAAAAGAGGGGAGGGTAGACGTAAGGAAGAGGTTATTATTTCTAGAATGAGGATTGGTCACACGTTGCTGAACAGCACTTTATTTATTTTAGGAAAACACCAGAGTGGCTTGTGTTCATGTCAGGAACCTGAGACAGTGCATCATGTTTTGATTTCTTGTAGAAATTATGACCGACAAAGACAAGATCTACTCAGAGAATTGCGAGAAATTGGTTTGGAAGAAGTATCTCTGAAAAGTATTTTAGAAGTAGGGTCAAGCGGGAGGGGAAAACGTTGTTTGTTTTTTAATAGTCACTGGGCTGTATAACAGGATATAGTGCACTACGGTGCTAGTTCCATAGATGGCAGCAATGCAACTTTTTGCATGCCGGCTGCCGTAAAATCCCAAAGAAGAAGAAGAAGAAGTTGTTGAAAATATGACATATGTTTTAACCATACATCCATGGTTTTAAAGCTCATAGGTCGGATATTGACTGTTTAACGAGGTTGCAGGTACGGCAATTAAAGGCAGGTTAGCTTTACTTTGTAGGCTTGACTGTCTGAAGGTGGTACGTCGTTGAGTTAGCTAGCTAGCTATGACTCTTTCTGTTTTGGCTTTGTGTTGACTGATAGAAGGACTTGATACGACAATTTACCAGCGTAACGTTAACTAACGTTAGGTTAATGTTTAGCTAACGTTAATGCTCGAAATTCTAGATCTCCCAAAAGTTATCACCCTGCCCTTCCATTTTTAAATAAAATGAGAGGGTTTATATTCTTCATATTTTCTCAGAGTCTGCTTGGATGCTGCATGAAGGTGGCTGCTACACATTCCACCCCAATAGTGACAATACATTTCCAACAGAAGAGTTGGTTAAACTTCCAGGTCAAACTATTTTAATGTCTAGGATGATGTAACAGATCTAAAAGTGACAAGTCAGTATACTTTTAGGTGCAGAAATACAAGCAACCACAAGATGTCACCCTTGGGCCTTTAATGGATTTACTCACATCTCCCCTGTTGTCTCTTTATTTCCCCTATATTATTTTCAAACAGGGTGTCATCATGTGAAGATGTCTTCATTAGTGGCCTATGAGGATTCAGAATCAGAGGATGATTATCTTGATCAAACGGAAGAGGGAGCATCAGTTTCTGTCCAAGCTGGAATTCGTGAACAAAACCAAGAAGTCAGGATGTGTAATTTCTCTGAGGTAATGAGCCCTCACAGCTTCACTCCTGCCCATGACAGGTCAGTTTTGGAATATCATGGAGATGTCTCAGAAAGAAGCAGTTCTTCACTACACCCACATTCACAGCCACAGAGCTGTTCTGACTGGGAAAGAAAATATCGCAGTGACAGGGCAGCACAAGAAAAACATTTTAGAGATACTGCAGCTCCTCTGAGTTTACCTGCGATTCAGGAGAAGATCTCACTATTGCAGACCATACCTCCTATACCACAAAGTTTTAGTGATGGGTTGAACTCAGCAAAGAGACATCACTCTGGTGTCAGACCGTACATCCCCAAGAGACAGAGACTTGCCACTTTAGTAGAGACAGTGGACCCAAAGTACCCAGCAGAGCAAGTCCCAGGGAATCAGACCAGGGAAAGCCAAATTCTTTCCGACGTGTCGGCGAGAGTAAAGCCTCATCTTGCCCACAAGCCCGGCGCTGCAGGGATACCGAGGAGGCTTCTGATGAACCTGGGAGGCCACCAGGGTCCAGTCAACACAGTGCAATGGTGTCCTGTGCCTCATCTCAGTCATCTGCTGCTGTCTGCCTCCATGGACAAGACTTTCAAGGTAATGAGCTACAATAAAACTATCACTGACTTCAGAAATGATGCAGGTTGATACTTAGCCTTGGAACCTATGAAATTAATAAAGAGGGGATTCATTGCTTTTGTAGTGCCATACTGTAGGCTTTCACAATTCTTTTTTTATTCGATTCAAACTGAAATGTAATTCAAGATATAGATATTCAGATTTTCTATGTGGTAAAATGTGTCCTCATTTCTCAAACTCCATTTACATGGACACACAAATCCATTTATCAGTATTTTTTCAGGCAGCTGCCAAGTGCATCGGGGAGGTGTAAGGGAATAATCGCTTACCTGACATTCATAGTAATTGGCGCAGAGTCGCAGGCAGTGAGATAATATCTGCCCTGCTGCCTCGATTTATAAATGTACCACAAACCACTTTCTTAGAACCATATCTGTCACTGTCAGTTAAATGTATGTCAGGACCCATGGGCTTCCTATCTGCCTCTTTCTCAGTCTCATTCTTTCTGATGATCCCGCCCCCTTCTTTTCTGTATTTCACACCTGGAAAACAATCCTTCATTTCCAGACTGTAAAGGTCAAGTCATGCAGGTGTCTGCCAGTGAATAAAATATTTCTATCCCAGTATGAAACCACGTACCCCACCAATATCCTAAGAGGACTCAGAATAATTAATGGTTTGAATATGCATGAAATTATTTGCATAATCATAAAAGTGCAGCAGTATGGCAGCCACCTCTTCTGGCACCTGGAAAGGGCGGTTTGAGCAGATGGTGGAGACGAGGAGGAGAAAACTTGGTTGTTTGTATGCAAGGATTTCTCTTCTTCTCTATCTCAGAGTATCCTAACCAGATGTTTTCTGTAAGACCAATGGATAGATGAGCATGTAAAATACTACGTATCTGTGAGACATTTTGCTCAATTTGAATGGAGGTCATTTTTTTCTCTAAATGTCTGCACTGACCTCAGAGGTATTCAGCCTCCACACAGTAATTTAAGTTAGCTATTTAACTACTGGCAATGCACGCTTCAACTGGAATCAAACGTGATTTAGACCAGAATTGTAGGATTATGAGGTGATATGAAGATTTTATTCTCATGATGGTGACATAATCCTCATGGTTATTGTCCTGAAATAAAATTAAAAACATACTGGAATTCAATGACTTAAGATGATGGCATACAGTATATGTACAGTAAGGGTAATAGTTATTTAAACAAAATAATCTGCTCACTTTTATTACCTCTCACTGTGTTTCAGTGTAAATAATAAGTAAATAATATGACTGCAAATATACTGCAAACTGCTATGTAATAAACTGCAGATAGTCATAGCAACAATACTTTAAATTCACACTTACCAGTTAACTCTCATTAATAAAACCTAACCTTTGATTAAACTAACCACACATTTGAAAACATGTAAGGCTGCAACTAACAATTATTATCATTATCAATTATTTGTAGATTTCCTCTATTTATTGATTAATCATTTGGTCTACCCCTTACAATATATTAGCCTATAGCCCAAAGTGTATCATTGCTAGTTTTGTCTGATCAGTAGTCAAACACTCAAAGATTTCATTCAGTTTACTTTCACATATGACATGAAGAGCAACTACTTACAATTGTGAATCTGGAACTAAGACGTTTTTTATTACATTTTTGTTGGAAAAGTAACTTGAGTGACTAATCAATTATCCGAATAGTTGCACAGAGGCGCCCTAGTAGCCTGCTGGTAAAGGTGCATTCCACATAACCACAACGTCTACTGTTTGATTACCTTTGACTTTTGTTCAACCCAATAGTCCAACTTTTGTGTTTGATAAGTGCTATGGTATGAGTACAATAATACTAATAAAAATTAGTTTGGCGTTGTTCATTTTCTTGTATTGCGGCAGCTTATCATACATTGTTGCTGTATCGATTATGTCTTTCAGCACTCAGACTACAGCTATTCTTTTCTGTTCTCTTTGGCTAATGACAAAGAAGGGACACACCCTATGAAGTCTTAACACTTTCCCTCTTCTTCACCAACTCCCTTCAGGCTTCCACCTTCTCCTCCTTCATCCGGTCTGTCAGAGGCAGAGTCAGACTATCATTATTCCAGCTTGTTTGCAGCTGTTGTTACAATGGCTACGGCAGGTGTAAGGCAGCAGTTTTAAGTTTATAACACGAATAACAATTTAGTTTTAATTACCGAGAGTTATTTAGGAAGCAGATTACCCCAATGAGTCATCTGCATGGATCCGCTCTGCTTGTCTGTTAAGTGGCCGTGAAACTAAAGGGGATGCAAATAAACAAGTGTTCATTTTCACCCATGCCCAGGTCTCACATCGTACGCTTTTTTTTGCAATTGTGTGTGCATTGAATGGTGCTGTTATGGTGGACATCATTAACGCTGTCATTCATTGGAGACAGGGCTTAAACACCATGCTACTTTATCAGACTTGTTATGTAGAAGTCTGTGTTTAGTTGAATATTTTGAAGCTTTTGTGATTATAGATGCTATCATCAGTTGTTAACAGATTTTCATGGCACCTTGAGATGGCAGTGTTTCCCTAAGCCTAAGATCATACAGAGAAGTGGCATATCCTGTTGCACAATGAATGGAAATATTCTTAATACAGTAGATGTTTCACTCCAATATTTCGCTTTTTGCGATCAAAAGTAGGCCTCTCTGTGTGTGTGTGTGTGTGTGTGTGTGTGTGTGTGTGTGTGTGTGTCTCTCTCTCCCAGTCGTTTTTTTCTCACCCTGAAGACATCTCTGGCATTCTGTTTGTTAAACTACTGCCTGCTGGATTGATATGTCAGCCTCATAGACAGGGGGTCCATCTATCTTTCCCCCCATCTGTCTCCTGTGGGAGATGTGGTACAGAACTCCTCAATGTGTTTCTTATTCTGTATGGAGAATAGAGCTTTAATAATGAAACACAGGGAGAGGCAGAGAGGGATCTGCAGTGCCTCACAGATCTTCAAAGTATGGCCGTGGCTATGCCGGGGAACCAAAAAGTACTTCATCATTACTTGAATATACCTCAGTCAGCACCCGACCAGACCGCCAACTGGATTTTAGGCTGGGCTTCATGGAGAGGCTTTTGTCTTTTGACATGTCTGACAGAAAATCCTACTCTTTTTCATCAGGAAATTGGATGAAAAGCATGTCGCAATATTGACCAGCCGGTTTGCCAAGTGATCTTTTTGAAGCACAGTGCGAAAACACCACAACAATGATGAAAGACATCGCCAACATAAAAACAATCAGGCAGATTAACACTTCACTGACAAATGACTGTCTGCTTTATTAGGCCTCTTTTTGCACTTTATTTGCACCATGATAAAACATTTTAAGCCGGTGTTAGATACTGTAGTCATGGCAGTCACAACTAACAGAAGGCAGCTGGGTGCTTTTCTCTTCTGCCCTCTCTATAATCAGGGAAACCTCAAACAGTACAAAACCATTAGAGCCATTACACCCCACGGGGAATTGATTTACAGGCACACTCGGTAATTAGTTTGATTAATTCTTTATAAAGGTTGTCTTTGCTTTTAAATTCAACTAATAAGTCAGATTTGTATACGTACTATGCCAATCTATCCAGCAGCACTTTGCTGAGTAATTTAACTTTTGTTTCATTAAAATAGAATTTAGAGGAGGAAGGCTTAGATTATATCTTTGTCAGCTTTGAAAAAAAGACATTCATCAATTCTCTTTAACACAGGAAAGATGTTCCATTCTTGAGGAATCATTGAATGCATCACCTGCAAAGGTATGGTAGACAAAAATGACTTTTGTTCGAGAGAGCAGTGGCCGCAAACCAGGCCTTGTATATTTGACTCTCAGTAAACTGCCTTGAAATGCCGACCTAAGCATGCAGGTCCTTTCTTCTTGTTCGATTGAAGAAAAGCACAGTGTGTCAGTGCCCCCTAATGTCTTCTCTCTGTCATACTGCATTTCATTTCATCTGCTGTTTGTTTGAGGTGTAAAGGATGCAGGGGTCAGTGTCAACCTTTAGCCTTTTAGCACACCTACACAGTATCTTTTTTTTCTTTTCTTTTATAGAGCATACAATGACTGAGCACAAATGAAATTACTATTATATAATCTTGCGTTCTGAATCTTACAATTGCTTTACAGTTTTTGCCAATTGCTTACACACTGAAGGTGAATGCTTAAACTAAAGCCCCAAAACCTGAACTCTTGGAACCAAAAATACAAACACGTTTTCTACTTTGCACTTTGTTTGCAATTCTGCAACACCCTTCTTGCAAAACACTACACACTGTTTCTTACATTAGAAAATTTGTTCAAGAATGAAAACTCTTGCAATCATTGGGAAAACACGTATCTACACTATCTGAAATTGGCAACACACCCACACACCCAACACATAGACAGTAATTGAACACCAGTCAGTCTGTGCCTCAGCACTACAAACCGACCTCAGGTACACTCGGCCCCTTACTCCCCATTTCTCAATCTAATTGAGGAATTCTTTTTGGCTTGGCGTTGTAAAGTGTACGACTGCCAATCACATATCCGCATGCCTCTTCTGCAAGCAATGGAAGAGGCTTGCAATGCGATATTTCCCCTGTTGTCTGGCCACGGATGATATTGCTTGTGATTTGAATGAGGTGATGTGGCCACTGACCAGACCCTAACAGAAGGCAGGATCCATAAACCATCTACCTTAGCCTTTACAAAACTATTTTTTGTTTGCCATTGCACTGTATGCAGTTATTTTATTGTTTGTTTAAAGTAACATATTGTATTGATTACTGTAATGTAATTCTACTTTTCTTTGTGTTTTATGTTGTAAAAACCTTCTGAAGCCTTTCTATTTTTGCATTTATTGAAATGTAGACGTTCTGTACTGGAACAATCTTTCACAGAAGCCTGTATGAGAAAATAGGTGTACAAAGTACTAAAGAGGGCCGTGTTTTGTATAAAGTAAATCAATGTGTTGTTGCTGATTTGAAAGAGTAATTCAAGTGGTGCATGTGTGTATCGTTTTGTTGCAAAAAGGCTATTTTGAAAAAGGATTGTTTCATCTTGACATAGAAGTGAGATATTTATCTCCAAGTGTTATGTCTTGGCTTGGCTTGTGTAAATAGTTTTAACACAATGAGCAACATTCATTGTGTAAGCAATCGGCAAAAACTAAACTCAATTACTTTCTGTCAGTTCAAATTGTTCAATATCACATTCTGTATATTTCATGCAGTAAAACTGCAAAAGCTTTCTTCCAGAACGGTTTGAGCTTGTGTACACAGTCAGTAACAGTGACTTTGTTGCTGCATTCTAGGTGTGTTTGTGACTTTGGTTTGATGTGCGCGATGTGCCCATGTCTGGCAGGTGTGGGATGGAGCAGAAAGCGGGAGATGCCTGAGGGTTTACACCTGCCATTCGGGAGCTGTGCGTGATGCCTGTTGGACCCCCTGCGGGCGTCACCTTCTCACTGGCTCCTTTGACAACACGGCTGTGATCACAGACGTAGAGACGGGTGAGAAGCAACACTTCTTTTTGTAGGTCGGATGAACAGAGCGTCACATAACGAACGACTGAAGTCGCCTGCAACTGAACGCAACATTGGATGCAATTTTGCATGTGTCTACAGGCCATGTACACTAAACTACAATGACTGTGGTGTAGGGCTGGGCGATATATCGATATTATATCAATATCGGGATATGAGACTAGATATCGTCTTAGATTTTGGATATCGTAATATGGCATAAGTGTTGTCTTTTCCTGGTTTCAAAGGCTGCATTACAGTAAATTGATGTACTTTTCTGAACTTACCAGACTGTTCTAGCTGTTCTATTATTTGTCTTTACCCACTTAGACATTATGTCCACATTACTGATGATTATTTATCTAAAATCTAAGTGTGAAGATATTTTGTTAGAGCACCAGTTGTCAACCCTAGAATATCGCCGCATATCTGATTTTCTCCATATCGCCCAGCCCTACTGTGGTGTAACCTTATATTTTCCTAAAATATTGAAGTTATAGTTATATACTTAATTGAAATTCAGTTGTAGCTGCTTTTTAATAGACATTTTGTGAATGTTGTGGCAAAACAAAACGTCTTGGCAATTTTACTTCTTGCTTATTTGTGTGGAGTGGCTTTGAAATGCCATGGCGCGCTCTCTCTCTCTCTCTCTCTCTCTCTCTCTCTCTCTCTCTGTAGACGTGAAGCATTGCAGGGAAACCTTTTGAAATCCACATTTCTAGAGCAAATACATCATGACCGGTCGACTCCTCCAAGTGCACGAAAATCTGCAATGATGCTATAGTCTCATTTAGGGATGAGGTTGATCCTCTAAATTAGGTTCTATGGAGGCTACACATCCGCTTCAATGGAGATGGTCCCTAATATGGGACACCACTCTTTTTCTTTCTCTGTATCTCACACATAGACATACATATACAGTACACGCTTACAAAGAAAGCAAACATTAATACTTAATGAAAATTTCTTTTTTGTCTACCTTTTACAAAATTCACTTTGAACTGCCGGCTCATTGTGTTTGCTGGCCCTTTTGTGTGCTCATACAAACCATTGAAGGTGACATTGACAACTGATCAATAATTTGGTTTGCTTTGGAAATGCTATGCTTTGAGGCCAAGCATACATTTAACAAGCATGACAGAAAAGATGAGAACCAATCACACAGACGATCTACAACAGGGCAACTGCTTGTTCAGCACTTCACTCATTTCCTTCAACTGAAACAATTAATTAATTTTTACACAGCTGAAAATGTTGGTAAGAATAAAAAGACTCAGATTGAAGAGTCACCAAGAATCATCTCAAATTCCTTACATTTGTCCCTTCTGTCCATTCACCAACATTAAATATGCTGCAGTGTTCATGTGTGTAGGAAAAGACCTCAAAGAGGCTTAACAGAGTGAGGTTGAATATACAATAGACATTGTTTTGAAGCCCCTGTGGCATCTACATCTCTAGGGTCAACACATAGCTGTGATGACTTGCTACCGTTTGCACTTCCCCTCTCAGCATGTCTGTCAATACTGCCAATAAAGCCTACGGATATAAGCTTGGCCTGCCCATTAAACACACAGCCAGCTCCAGGAAGGGGATCGATAATGGATACATCACCACAGGAGCAGCCACCATGACCTTACAGTGCAACGTCACAAACCACAACCATAAACAACCGTAAACCGACAAATATTTTGGTCTTATACTTTGGGAGACACGGGTGCCTTGCACAGTGCTGTAGGATGTTCCATTGGTGTCAAACTGGCAGCTTTGAAGTAATGTCCGACATCCAAAGAGCCCTCACAAGTCAATCCTGCCCTAATCTCTCTATGTCTCATGATATTTTATTATTCTTATTTATTTTCTTACTATTATTATTATTTATTTGAAAAAAAAATTTAATAAACCACATTGCTGAGAATGAGGGTTTGAGGATGTCTTCTGGCACTACAGAGCAATAAGCATTCCTATGGCAGCACGAGATGAAGAAATTTTCATTTAGTTGCATATTAATATGGGAGTTGGGAATTCCTGACCAGTTTCTGCCTAATTGTAGTGCAATTGTTGTGTTAAAGCGAAGACCTTGACACTGATATATTAAAAGCAGTCACATTCAAGCAGTGAAAAGAACATAGAGGCCAAGCTGAATCATTTGTTTCATAATAATTTCAATACAGACTGACATACCTACGCTACAACTCCCATCTTTCCAGAGGATTAACACATATGACACACTCACAACAGGGCTGCACCAAGGTGCTGGCATCATTATGACAATGGTATTTGAAAAATTAATGAAGCTCCCAACATTCATGCCGCACAACGCTAGATCTACCAAGAATGATGGGACACTGAGGGAGCTGAGTGTTTGCCATATCAGACTAATCAGGATGAATGTGATCTTTACGCACTTCACAGTAATGCAAAGGCTCTCAGCTCTAACATGGAAGGCAGCTGGGGCTATTCTGTTCAATTGAGCGCTCTTTGGAGATGTCTGCGGGCCCTTTAATGATCAGTGAGAGTCTTGTTGGACACATGACCCCAATTTCTTTTTACCACAGCATCGCAAACCAAATGCTGCACCAATTGGTATGTTTAAATAGAAATGGAATTATAAAGGAGCCTATGCATTCAGAATGGTGTGTGGGCCCATTTTCCTTGGCCGTCTTTGTAGTTGTTACTGTGTCCAATTTAATTTGTAGAATCTTATATCCACTCCCAGTGGACCACAGGCAGGCTGTCACAGCTGAATAGCAAAAGTAGAGTGAGAGGAGGATATAAAGAGGGAGAGCAGGTTAAGAAGTATTATGTAGAGGAGAGGAAGAATGCGAGAGAAAGAAATCAAAAGAGGCAGACTAAATTCAGAGGAGAAACAGAGAGAGCATGAGTTGGGGAGTGGAATACATGAATTTCATCTGGAGGGCATTACTGTGAAGTTGCAGCTGTTGTCCAGCGCTTTCACGGCTGTCCTTGGAAAAGCTGATTGAGGCTGGCGTAGGAAAATATGCCCATATATACACACAGGCTGCCACAGGTTGAAGTGTCAGTTTGTGCATGTGATTGCAGAACCCAAGTCTTCTGTCCAGATCCCTTCAGACACTGGCAGAAAGGAGATCATTCTTGCTTTCCAAAAACCAATAATACATAAAGATTGTGCAGGTACTAGAGTGAGCTTGTGTGTTGCCCCTCCACCTCCCTTTGACTTTGCAGAGACATATTGCGATGAATGTAGCGAAAGGCTTCAACAATAGTTCAGGTGTATAACGGAGTTTTACATTATTGCAATGTATTATTTGAGAATGAGCTACAAGCTGCAATGTGCCAGAAGTGCAAGGGCAAAATAATATGTCGCATTGGGGGTTTGACACTGGGGGTCATCTCACAGAAAATAGTTTTTTTAAAAAGATGTTAGCCAACCATGCAATCCATGATACAAAGTGCTCATTCTTTTTCAAAATAAATAAATAAAATCAGTATTTGTACTAGAAGTACACCCTAGGCTTCTAGCTTAATATGTTGACGTGGGACAGGACTTTGCTGCCGTTACTTTTGCTGCTCGTCAATAATTAAAAAACAAAACAACACATTTCACATATCATTGCTTTATATATTTTAGTAAATGTCCAAAATAAAGTCATGTTGACTTGCAGTAACTAAAATAAGATCTACTTGTGAATTTAAAAAATGAAGTGTAATGTTCTTAACAGTGGTTCTAAGCTATGTTCTGCATAACCTTTTAAATATTAACAAGAAAACATCAGTCTTTTGGGATTTTGGGACCTTCTACTTTATGTAATCATCACCTAGGTTATGGCATTAATGAGACTGATCCAAGAGTTGTAATTGATATAACTTCCTATAAAGTTTAAAATATTGGCAACATGTCTGGGGTTTCTTGTATTTTCTTCGATATTTTTCATTTTACCTGTTTGATACTTCGTTCACATGTTCAGAGAAGTAACCCGTACAATGTGGCTGTATAAACACAGGAACCTTAAGCACTGCAGCCCAGGAGACAATGCATACAGCAGCAGCACACACTGAAGCATGTATTCCAAATGCCCCCGGCAAGCATATGTGCATTTTGTACCTACTTTGAAAGTCGCATGTTACAGTGGAATTAGTCTGTTAGGTTGACACAGGTTTTACTTCTTTACTAGCCACTAGTCACTAGACTGTCCCATTTAGAACTCACTTTAGTGCACATGTAATTATAGTAAAGACATTGGTATTTAAAATAAATATATACAGTATATGCTGTGACAATGATATGATTACAAAGCAACCAACATGAAGTGGGATGTTTTTTTCCCATAGTCTGTGCATTTGGTGTTTTTGAAGCTGCTTTATACTTGAACTATTTTTACTTTTTCAGAGTCCCATCTCCCTGTTCCCGCCAGGAATTAGGCCTTATACCCTTAGTGAATGTCAACCGTATTAAAATGTGCAACACAACAAAAGTGTTAACTGTTACCCTTGTGCTTTTACAAAATTCCAAGTATGCAGACGTTGTACTCTCCTTTTATGCTGGGTATCAATGTGAGGGTGCTAATTGAACACATGGCCATTAAAAAAAACAGATTTATGCATTCATTATCAAGGTAAATTTGCTATTACAATGCGTAAACACCTCCTAAATGTAGCTAAAGGTTAGTCAAAGTTTGTCAGTGTTTCAAACTAGTTACAAATATGTCATATTAAGCCTATTTCCAAAATATTATTTTTAGTAATGTGTTTCTAACCTTTGCTTATGTTGCAGTGACAGCACTCTGCTTTGGTGGATCCAGTAATGAGGCAGAATATCCATTTCATACCAGTTTCCCCCCTAATGTCCTCTGTGATGTAGTCATCCACTGTGTGTGTCAGCTCTACAGCATGATCACAGTTCTTTCAGGACTACAAAGTAAACTATCGTGAGTAGAGGGACAGATCACTGCAGTCTTCCCTTATCTCCCCTCTCAAGCAAGCAAATTAATCTTTCTTAATTAAAACATGACGAAGCCCTCTTTATTATGAGGAGAATGTTGATTTCTCATCGCCTTGCCAAACACGAGTTTTAAATCTCAATGACAGATCTTCTCCGTATCGCCACGGGTAAGCCAATTAAGCAGGAAGTGTGAACCCGACGAAATTGCCTGTTAAAACTTTGGTTCAATGCGATCGAATTTGGGAGCATGCTAGTACGCCATTAAGTGAAAGAAGGTCCATTTTGCTGCAGTTTATTATCTGTGACTCATTCCCCTTTCTAAAAAGACTTGGTAGGAACATCCTGGAACAAGTGTGAAATTAAGTGCATTTATGTTGTGGCCTAAGACTGTTTTGGATGGGGTTTTTGTTGTTTGTTCGATGAATTAATGAGGAGGCGTTGAACCCTGAGGTGTTCTACTTTACATAGCCTTTGACAGAGCTGCTGGCTAATAGTCTGGCTTGGCTCCTCAAGTTGCCTTCTTCATCATTTTCCCAGGAAACTAATTTTTGGTCGCACCCTGTCATTCTTAATTTTATATCAGCCCCCCAGTGTTTTTGTTTTGTTTTTAAGTAGGACATTTTTAAATTAATTTGAGATAAAGCCGCCTCTAGCCCAAACAGTGTTTTATATTCTAGTTTCTCTTATCATCTTCATGTCTTTGTTAGTTTAGATGATCTTTTTGTCTTGAGCAAATGTTTAAATCAAGCAGCTTTTTAGACACGTATGATGGGCTGCTGTCTTGAAATATTCCAGACACGCTCTTGCAAACGTGCTGCAACCCGCACACAGAAGCTGTCTTAGAAGAAGCAATCTTACAGATTTTTGGTCACTCCCATAGCCCCCCATCATTAAAATATGTTAGAGACAAAGAGTTGAGTTGTTATACTGCTCTAGGGCAACTATAATGACAAAAATAGTTTCACAAGAAACTGTCCGTGGTCTATCTATGTGACGTTTTTTTTGTGACAGAAAGTGTGATCAAAAACGGATGGATGTAGCCTGTAAACAAGCTCACGTCCTGCCTCTGACCTGAATTGATCACAGAAAGCTTTTCATCCCTTCACTTTGACATCATTCCTTCATGTATTTCAGAAGGTACATTGAGTACACAGGAACACTTTTCAGCAGCTTACAGCAAGATTTACAGGCAATGGCACAATTTAATTATACACAATGTTTACTGCACAGGAATGGAATGGGCGGATTGGATCCTCATATTGCACTCAATTAATAAACCAACGACAGCAGAACTTGCATCTCGATAGAAATGTATGTTGTGTTCAGTTTAGTCTTGACAGTTGAGATATGTAAAAATGTGTGGCTTTTTATGTGGCACAAACTGCAACAGTTTGTCTTCATTCATTAGTTAAATAGTCTGAAACGTTTTATTCTTTTTGCAGGCAGAGCATATTGGTTCTTTCTGACAGATGTGTGTAGCAGCTGCAGGAGTGATACTCCTTGGGCAGAGATTAAACAGCCCTGTCAGCCCTGGCGGCTCAGGGAAATGTCGGTGCCCAGAGATGACAGAAACCAGCCAGGGGTCAGAATTGAGCTGGGAACGAGTTCCTTGGTGCTGATTAGGCAACATACTCAGGTCTAAACACTGCATGCTCTCACGTATATATACACCGTCAGGATGTTGAACCCAGAAGCATCACTCTTTCTTTACTAGGTGCATCACAAATGAAAGCAGTGCTTTCTCTCCACGCCAAAGGCTTCATGTTCAAGTCTTAAATGGTCAAAATGTCAACATAGTGTGGTTTCATGGATCTAGATGATTATAAAAGAAATATCTTTTATTGTCAAATACTCTACCTCTGGAAAAGATTACTTACATTATTACAGGTAAACAAATACAGTAGGTTCAGGTTACTTTATTTGTACCCGTAGGTAGATTTGTATTATTACAAATACAAAAATTGTATTTGTATTATTTTGTACAATATATGGTGAATGTACTTTAGATTTAAGTAATATGAAGGATGCGGTTGGTGAGTTGCCCTAACTGCTTTTGATTGTTCTGTTTCCTGTGAATTGTATCTTTAGGTCTGATAGTGATGTGCAAACAATAATCATGACGACAATATGGGAACCCTGCTAAAAAGCAAAGACACTTTTTTCCCCTTGATTATTATTAAATTCTCGACAAATTGATTAGTCGACTAAACGTTGCTGCTACTATCCCTGATACTGGATGTGAATGTATGTAGCCTCCTTATTGTTGGAGGTTATTTGAAAACATTTAAAAATAAAGATAAGTTATTCATTGGAAAAAGAAGTAGGCTATCTTTTATGTTACATCAGGATTGAAAGTAACTCTGTATATGAGTGCAAGATGTTGCAAATTGCTCTTGTGTTAAGAATCTTAGCTTTTAGCAAAAAAATATAAATGTTTCCATCATACTTAAGTTTTGTAGTGTATAATCCAAGTGTTCACTACTGACAAAAGATGATAGATCTTGTTTTTTTAATCTCTCTCGCTCTTATTTCTTCTTGTCTGTAGGGCAGCAGGTAGTGAAATTGGACAACCAGTTCAAAGTTATGTGTGTGGTCCTGCATCCCAGCAACCCAGACGTATTCCTGTGCGGAGGTTACAGTTCAGTGGTCAAGGCCTGGGACTCTCGCAGCTGCAAGGTCAAACTAATTAACCTCCCTACAGTAGATTTATAATTTTTATTGACTCTGGTTCACAGACTATTGCTTGAACTCATACATCCAAGGCAGGAAAGCTTTGAACACATGCTCCTCATCTATAAGCTCACTCCTGCACACTCAGAGTTACACACAGGTACAAGCATGGTAGTGCACATTTGGCGTGCACAATGACCCACGCTTTATTTCATTAAAAGGATAATATTGCCGTATGCATAGAAGCAACACTGCAGGTTATCGCAGTAATTGTTTAAAGCAAGTTTTAATTTCATTCAGGACTCATAAATTGTTCCCGTGAAGCTGCAACCTAGTATTGCTATTAAGCCTAATGGACTGTTTTATATGATAATCCTATTCACCTCCTCAGAATCTGAATGTGCACATGTTATTTTCCCCCACGGCTAGTCGTATCGCTTCACTGCAGGGTTTAAGATTTAATACAGCAGGGATTGCTTCCGCCAGTAGGTTTCAATGTGAGTTGCAGAGCGAGTGTGGACCAGTCCTCGGCAAAAAGGTTAATGCTGTAGCGTGGCTGCCTGTCAGTCTTAACCTTGCCTGTGTTTTTCTTGCTTTGGGATGAAATACCCCCTCTAGACAAAAAAGGGCCAAAACCCACAAGCACAACATTAAACCATAAGCTGGAAATCTTTCCAAACAGACTCATAAGGTTGAACTAGATGCATGAGATTGCTCTGCCATGTTATGTTAAAGCTCATTGACGAGAGTTAAAAGTTTGGTTCAAGTTGCAAAGCAGAAGGAGAGCAGTTAAAGTTGCAGTTAGGGGTCAAATTGTCCCATATAGATTGTAGCTGCTAGCTGTTTGCTCAGTAGATCTGAAATGAAACCTAATCTGATTTAAAAAAAAAAAAAAAAAACACCCTGTGAAAATCGTATTTGATAAGACTGAGCTAATAAAGAAAGGTATTTAACCCAGGGGTTAAATTGGGCCGATTTAATTAAATTGCTGTGGCCATTACACAGCCGTAAGATCGAGAGTACGCACATGGCACATGTGGTAACTTCATTTCAACATTTTCCACTGCAGATGAACATTAAAGTTTACCTAAAGAGGCCACGTAAACATCTGATTTTGATGGGCTTTATTTGGTTGTTAAATATAAGTATAAAAGATGTTGTTATGACACTGCTTTACCCTGATAGTAGCTTGACTTACTTTGTTTATACTCTAACAACATTAGTAGAAGCATTAGTATAAGTGCATAGAGCAAGGAAAGTGACTTTAAAGGAAAAGAGCACTGACACACTATACCACTGTCGTCATCTTGTCATTCTGCCTTGAAGGCAGAGGTCCATTTTTCCCTCATTCCAGTTCATTTCTCTTCTGAGCTCAGTAACCTTGAGCATTGTGTATTCCAACTAGAAGAATACTGTGCTATAAAAGCATCATAGATAGCATTAATTCTAACTAAATGTAATTGTGTTAAATGTGATAAATAACTACTTGAGATTTTTCACACACTACCACTATATGGTAGATTTCCATGCTTTTAAGAACTTTCAAGGTCTTGATGCTAATTTGTGTGTGTTTCTAGGTGGTGAAAATGTACAAAGCAGGGATCCAGCAGACCCTGGACATCCTGTTTCTGAAAGGTGGTGTGGACTTTATAACGAGTTCTGACTGCGTGAGTAGAGACTCTGCCGACCGCACCCTTATCGCCTGGGACTACCAGACCACAGCCAAGGTCTCCAACCAGATCTACCAGGTAAAGAAAATATGTGTGTGAATGAGAAAAAAATAGCCCCTGAAAAAATACAGTTCAGATTGGCACATGACGTTGAAATTATCAGCTGAAAGGCTTAAAAGCAGTTTGAATTTTAACAGGCAAGTCATATTTCCCATTTAAGGTTAATTTCTGAAAAGATGTGAAAAGCCAAAGTTGGTAATGAGGCATGTGGAACTGGCATATTTTGACATTTACAAAGTGCTGAAGGGTGTGTGCCTTACTGAATAACCTTTGTGCTGTGTGTGTGTCCTTGCATCTGTGTTTCTGCCATTGAATTGAGCATTTATTGCACAGTCGGAGTCTTCTGAATTCTTCATACTACTCTTAATATGTAGGCTTGACAAAATAACCAGACATACAAACCATATAATACAACAACACATACTGTGTCCTCCGAAATGACCATAGTAGATTGATTGCATTATATTATAAGGAACATAAGGCTTTTTCAAAATAATGGTCTAGTTGACATGCAGCTGACTTCATGGTTAGTAACAGCAAGAAAAGGTCAAATAATGAATTAATTTCCCCTCTGGATCTTCTCTCCACTCGTTTGGCCACCAGGAGCGGTACACGTGTCCCAGCCTGGCTGTCCACCCACTGGAGGAGTCCTTTGTTGCCCAGACTAACGGGGACTACATGGCGGTGTTCTCCTCCCAGCAGCCCTATAGAATGAACAAGAGGCGGCGATACGAAGGACACAAGGTCAGTAACGACTGTGTGTGTGTGTGTGTGTGTGTGTGTGTGTGTGTGTGTGTGTGTGTGTGTTGGGGGGGGGGGGGGGGGACGCAGGCCTGATCAATACAGAATGTACACATATACAAACAACTTCAGCAACATCCCACATGTACGCAGAACTGTGCAAAGGTAATAGAATAAACCTATACACACACATATGAAATGCTCATTGTAAATACACAACACATAGTTGACATGTACCATAGTTTTCTCCGCAGCACCCTCCCCCAAAACAAACACACTAATTGGATACAATATTTCCACTGAGGGAGGCAAACGGAGGCAGAATATGACATGGCAAATATTATTGAAAGCATGTTGAGCTGCTACATGGTGTCTGGTTTGTTGATTCAAGAAAGATCCAGAGATGGACAGGAAACAAATTGGTATCTCACATACCAGTGTGTCCTGTGTTTTGTTGGTGGCTCTGAGGTGAAAAACGCAACATTTCAAATCAACAAAACAGAAAATGGAGCATTCCAGAAAACACAAAGACATTTCATTTCTGAACCTTTTTCACATTTTCTTCATTATATACTACTTTGAAGCAAACTAACATAGTACATGTGTTGTGCAACCAATCAGTGTATCACACAACATTATACAGTCTATGCACACAACCTGTACTGTAATTATAAATACTTTATTGCAGCCTTTATTGATCAACAATAACTACAAATAAAGCATAAGTCAAGATTTCTTTCAAGTCTAATTTGACACAATACTCGTTAGTCCATATGTATATTAAGTATTATTAATTAAGAAAGATATATTAAAGGTGCTCGAAGCGATGTGACGCGTTTTTTAGGCTACAACATTTTTTGTCACATACAGTAAACACTATCCGTGAGCTGCCTGTCCACTGTAAAAAAACGCGGTCTCTGTAGACAGCCCAGGCTCTACAAACGCCAACAAAAACAAACTGGCCAACCTGCACCACAACAAAGAGTGTTCCAGCCAATAACCGACAAGAAGGATTTTGGGGTGGGGGTTGGGGGGTTAGTGCCATGGATGTATTAGTGTGCGGAAGGGAGGGGGAGGGGACGAGATGAGGAGATGGGAGGGGCGAGCTTGTTTGACAATACTTTGAATGTCAACAAGAAGTAAGCACCTTTTAAGAAAGAGTTATAGGTTGCTGTAAACATTTCTCATCCTGTAGAGATCCTTCCAAATGAGTTTCAAGTGTAATGTAAGAGATAAGGGATGAAAAATGAAGCATTCTGTCTGTTAATTCAGTGAATTAAATTAAACTATCAACTCTAATGGCACCAGAGAAAAAACAACCCATGCACGCTATTCTAACATTTAGGCTACCCAAGCCTGTCAACTGGTTCAAAATCTAGTTATTATGCTGATGTTAAAATAGCTCTTGGTGGAAGGTTAATGCATTGTAATTGACACATACATTCTTGTTCTAGGTGGAGGGATACGCAGTGCAGTGTGAGTTTTCTCTGGATGGAACTATCCTGGCCTCAGGAAGCTCCACCGGCTCCGCTCACTTCTACGATTACCACAGCGTTCGTATGCTGCACACTCTTCACGCCCACAGCCAGCCTTGCCTGTGTGTTTCTCAGCATCCCGTCCTGCCTGCCACTGCGGCCACCTGCGACTGGGCTGGTGAGATCAAGGTCTGGCACTAAGGCCTCTGAATGAACAATATGGACTAAAAAAGGCCAAGAGAAGATTATACTTAACTGAAAAATAATGTGCACATCCATCTTCAAGACTGTATCTCCCATAATCTCTTGGCATAAGATGATAAGAACTTGGCAAATAATGCTGGATGTCAGCAAATCTGCTATCTACTGATGCCTTTGAAAAAAATGTTTTGTGTGTATCTTGTAATGTTCTCACATTATTTTAAAAAAACACCCACATCACTTCCATTGATATTAACTTCTCTATTGTGTAAATGTTATTGCAAGCATGTTTTTCATATTTGGCCCATCTTCAGGGAAATCGGTGAATGATGCGCTGGATTAGATAAAACAGAGTGAACTATTCTTATGAGTTTTTATTCTAAAGTGGTAGGTGGTGGAAAAGCAGTCTATGTGCACACACACACACACACACACACACACACACACACACACACAAAACCTAAATGCTTTTATAGTCAGCTTTCCATTCCAAAAACAGCAAGAGACTTCATCATCATGTTCTTGTCAAAAAAGAAAAGTAAAAAAAATCTCTTTGGGCATTTTCTAATCAGTAGTGTTTTTCATTCCACATTTTGCATACGCATCACTTTCCTCTATGCCTTTTTGTTCTCATTGCTCTGATATGACATTTTATTTTCACACTGACAGCATAAAGCATCACATAGAGAGAACCAGAGAACTAAAGAAAATACGCAGACATCTGTCAAAACATTGCCAGGTTCTTCCCAAATCCTGCCCGTCAACAACAGAGCAGTGAGGTGCAGGCAAATGCTGGTGAGTTTATTCAGTATCTAGCAGAGGAGTCCTTAAAATACAACTTTGCTGTTTGGCGCCCAAGGAAATTCCAATGGATCAGTACTTTTTCTAGCCCGTGGCGTTGTTTATACTGTATATTAGTTTAACTGACATTGTTATTGTCTTAAAGGACCACCAAGCAATTTGTGAAGCCAAATGATAATTTGCACGTGCTAAATGGGGAAAGCTACTGCTGTTTGTAGTCGTCTTTCTGTTTTTTTTTTGCTGGCTAGCAAGTCAGATACTGAAGATCATTAATGTTTAAACAAATTAGAGATAATGAAACAAAATGGCCTCTAAATACCAAAGAATAAAGTTCAAGACCAACAACGGCAGAAAACCACGGTGAACTTTGGAGGGCCTCTTTAGAAAAGACATGTTTGAAGATTGTGTTGCCTCGTTGATGTTCAACGGGTAAGTAACTAAACTTTTAACTTGACACATAAATCTTCACCATTATGCTAATAGATGTCTGTTTAGTGTTTAAACTGTCACATTGGGTGTTTAAGACAGTGGGGAAGAATCTTTAGGTCACCAGATTAAAAAAAATTAATAAAAAATAAGTTGAAATCAACAAAATTCAACAGACACCTTTCCTAAGAAGAGTTGGGCAATGGCAAAAGACCAGCATAACAAAATAAAATAAAACAACCGAAAACCTG
The DNA here is from genome assembly GCF_008315115.2 of Sander lucioperca. NCBI lineage: Eukaryota > Metazoa > Chordata > Actinopteri > Perciformes > Percidae > Sander > Sander lucioperca. The sequence continues at coordinate 9,948,524 of NC_050190.1, read as the reverse complement.
AACGAAACTCTTAGTGCCAGTCAGAACATTTCCCCATGAGATAAATAAACCTTAATTGTGGCCTCACAATGCTGAATAATGTATAAAGAATACAGAGGAGTGTCTACAATCAGTTAAGGAAGTCAATTTGAATCGCGACAAATGCATCAAGAAGGTCGAAAACTATCCGCACTGCAGATCAAAACATCTCTAGGATCTTAAGGATTTACATTTCTTGAAATAAGTAATGTAAAACAACAAAGGTCATGATGTATTTCCCAACACTCATCTTTATTAAGTAAATAAACATACAGCAAAAATATATAACCATGCATCAGACGGACAAATATGTTGACATTTAAACAGCTGGCCTGTTGTTCCTGGAACAAGGCTGGAGGTAGAACAGGACAGAACCGCTTCAGCCTCTTCATTCAGGGTCAAAACATTCGATAAATATAACATCAACTGAAACTGGATAAAAAATAGTCAAAGTGTAATAACAATTGTATATGTAGTATCTATATTTCTTTTCATACATTATGTCCGCAACAAAAATACAATATATCCTCTTACTCCCTCTGTACATTGATTACATTTAATTCCAAACCTTTTTAACCCTTTAGATGTTTATTGTACCAAATAAGAATATGATTGGAGACTTTGTGTGTCATGTGTGCAATTTCACTTTCATAACATGCCAAGGTCAAAAAGAAGAGTGAGTTTTTAAATCTTTAAAAAAAAAAAAAAAAAAAAAAAAACAGCCTTAAGCCAGTTCCCAGATCTGCAGGAATGGGAGAGGTAGAGGCATGGACTTCCAGAAAAATCTATACGCGACTGCTCAAGGGCAAAGCTGAGTTCCCATTATTTAGCTTATCCCTTTCGCCATTCCTCTCAGATCTGTAGAGCTACGCAGGCAGGAAGAAATCCTTCAAGAACTATCATGCCAAAGGGCACACACGTTAGAACATTGTTGTTTTCTAGTATCTAGAAATCTAGTGTAGTATATATGGGGACGTTTTCCCCCCCCATCTATACTAGTAACAAGAACAGATGGTAGCATGATTGTGGGGCAGCAGGACAGCCCTTCTGCAACTCTTTATTTAACATAAGGCAGTCTTGTTATATTTTTTTTGAATTCATCAACAGGACAGCATGTCTTTGCCACTTTATATGTTCGCATATATACATGCACAGTGTTTTCTCTAAAATAGCCTAATTGAGCATGCTGGTTTGAAAACAACACACTGTACATGTTTGTCTTTAATCAGTCGTTTCATACCCCCTTCTCAGTCCAACTTTTTGAGCATACATTGCAGAACTGCCAGCTTGCCTGGAGAATGTTACAATTAATCTCTCCTGAAAACCAGAAGATCCAGCACTTTTTGTTTTGTGCAACTAGTGCTATCAGGGTTTAAGAGTTTGTATCGGGGTAGACATTTGGCTGCGTGTGCCAGATTTTTAGACAGGGATTAATCCTCATAGTCTTGAACTAAAAACAAATTTTAATGGAGAGCTCCACTGAAAAATATCCCCAGTCTAAGAACGGACTTAATCCTTTTCTAAAGAAACTGGCCTGTGTGTGTTATGTCTGACAGGAAGAGCATACGCTGTAACAGTAGTGTATACGTACAGTAACAATACAGAAGATAATACAGTATGTACACAGTTATTGTAAAGGAGACCATTCTGTCCACTGAACAGGATTAAGGCAATTTCACAAGTTTCCTGGTATGAGGGTAACTACTTTGGAGCCTCATATTAATACAAAAATAAGAAAAATCCCAGCTAAAAATCTCACAGTTCTATTTAACCATTTCTACTGAATGTATACATTTCTTTTGTTGTTCACCTGGCAACGTATTGTTATTATCAGGAGTCTCTTGCTATAAATATAACATAGCATTTACGTAAAATACTTTTTTTTAAATATCTCTTGTTTAGCCAATTTTGAAGTGGTTAGTAAGTAGCGTTTACAGATAATGTGCCCATGAGAAACAATTTAGCTGGAAATTAGTTTTTCCATCTTATTTATATGCATTATATATCATGTATTTTGTTTAAGACAAAATAAAGCATAAATATATATTTTAAACAGCTTGCAGTCACCATATAATGGATAACCTTCCTTCTCCCAAACATGTTTAATTAAGCCACCCCATTCAACACGCTTTAGTCCATTATATTATTATTAGAGCAGGAATTAATGGTCTTTTGCTGGTTTTACTAACAGTACTTAACACCAAAAAAAAAAGAAATAGCCCAGTATGTTCATGTAGCCGGGTCTGTGTTGTATTTCTTAGAGAAATTCCCGGTGGCTTTAACTATCATCATTGTCATTGAAACAAAAACATACTGAATAGCTGGTTTTAGGTAGCTACACCGTATCATGACATACAATAGAAAAAGTGTTGAAGACTGCATGAAACGTGCCTTGGCTAAGAGATACATAAAACAACAACATCTTAATATCCCATCACACCAAGTATGTGTTTGCTGCTGGGGATTTTTGAGACAGTACAGTACAGTAAGTTAGGAATCATCATCATCATCATGCATAAAATGAAGCGCTCTCTGTCTCCGCTCAGTTCAGCAGCGTACCGTATAGCTGTGCCTTGGTCAAACTGTCCTTCCTGGTCAGTCCTGTGCTGCCAAATTTTTGGTATCTTGGAGAGGTCTTCTTTGGGAGTGCGGGACCGACACTGAGAGCGGAGCTGGAGCTCGGGCGAGGCCGGACGCTCGGCCTGGGGCTGGGGTAGTGTTGAAGACTTGAGGCTTCGAGGGAGCTTTGGTGTAAGGACTCAGCTGAGCTGTCTGCACTCAGATTTACGTAGTCCTTGGCACTACTTGCTGCTGTTGCTCCCCCACCGCTCTCCTTCTCTTTAGAGCTCCCTGAGAGGAACAAACTGCACTCGGAGTCCTGACTGTCCTCCTTGGCTCTATATAGCATAGACGTTTTCTCCTGCTTATGATGCTCCATGGGTTTCTGACTGCGGTTGGGCGAAGGGGGACCCACAGAAAAACACTGGTCCAGCACGCGGCTGTGGAAGACGTCATCTCCTTCTTGAAAGCTGCTGTAGAGAGACCCCTTGACCTTGCTGGAGGGTCCCATAGCAAAATGGCGCTCAGAGAAACTGTATGGAGAGACACGCCCTGGGATATTAGGGTAGGATGCGAACGTGTTGATGTCTTCCACGCTGAGCTGTCTCCAGCGGCTGCTTAGGTCGTCCTCAGGGACCTGGATGTCACCTTGGCTGTCCAGAGCTCCTCGACGAGCCTGGCCCAGTCCAGTTGTGGACCCCATGCTGTGAGAGGAGGCCAGGCGAGGGGTGCTGGAATGGTATGGTTCACTGAAGCATGAAGCCGTTCTTGTGTACCCTGGTGAGGTGCCCTTCTGCGGGCTCCTGGGGATCACCATGTGCTGGATGCTGAGGGACTTGGGGAAGCTTGGGCTGTCTTTATCATAAGAAGACATGCTTTTGCGCTCATAGTCCCCACTGCCACCATCTCGCCAATCCATATAGAGACCCTGGTGTGAAGAGGATAAGGTGCTGCTTGCAGTACGCCCACAACCACCACCACTAACTCCTCCCTTCTCGTCTGATGCAAGACTGAAGCTAGAGTAGGAACTAGAGGCAGGGAGGCTACCAGTGCCGAAGTCATCGTGGTGGTGGAATGAGGATGGAGGCTCATGGTTAGAGAAACTTTCAGAGTGGTAGGTCTCTTCATCTGGGTTGCTGTCAATGGAGTTCTGAGCGTCAAGCTGGAGCAGACCGGTGCCGTGGAGGTCGACACTCTGCCTACGCTCTGTATCTTGCCATCGCTCAGGGCAGTAGAGAGCCGTATCGCTACAGTACAGGTCAGATGTTTTATATGAAATGCGGCGGTTCAGGTGATCATTGCTACCTGTTGCTGTAAGAAAGTCTCCATCCTGTGGCTGCGGGCTGGGTGAGCGTGTTACAGGGCAACTGCTTCCTGGTTCGGGCTTTTCCAGGACCTTGCCAATTATGGATGTGGGCACGGCATCAGAGTAATTGGAGTGGCACCTTGCTATGGAGGCGCTGCTACCCCGATTATGTTTATCCATGTGGGAACTGATGCGTTCCTGCAAGTCCAGCGGCAGCTAAGACAGACATACAAAGAGACAAAAGAATTTTGATAAAGATGGGAAGTTAAAACAAAAATCTACACAGAGGTTTTTTGTGATAGCTGCTGAGCCAATCTTCAGATTTATCCAGAAAAGATCACTAAAAATAGACTTCCTCAACGGCCTTTTCCTAATTAGTTATACAATCAACTTGAATCTGTTCCTCAAACATATGCATTGCTTTCTGTGTCTGCACTGAAAGTATTTTAGAGCCATTCCTCCAGGATTTGAATCTATATTTCTGGTTTAGAAAGCAATTTATTCTCGCAAAGCTCACACAGTCCAGACCAGTTTGTGTATCTCAGTGGAATTGCACTACTAGGCCCCTCTAATGAACTTGTCAGAAAATTGTTGTACACAAGCTATTTATTTATTTGTATGTTTGCCTTTCTTTTCACCCAACACAATTTTCTTTTTCTTTTTCAAAAAAATATTCTGTTGTTTCTTTACTCAACTTTGTCATTCCATAAAATTGTATTAATGGGAACATTAGTAAAAATAAGTATTTTTTGGACACAAATATTTTCGTCTTTCAAAATAATTGTGTCCTCTCTTCCATCTGTTTTTCTGTCTCTCTTTCTTGATCTTTCTTCCTCTCTTGCTGTCTCACTCTTACACAGACAGACAGAGACATAATCTGTTTGATTGGCTCATGTTTTAGAAAACTGTTCCCGTCAATTACAATTTCTTTTTATTAAGTTGGTCAGTAGGAACTGTTCCTGACACACTGAGTCCTCTCTTTTCTCCTCCCTTTCTTTATCCTTTAATCTTTCTCCTCTTGCTCCACTGCCTTCACAAGTAAAAGGCCTCCCTCTCTCTCTGTCTTTCTTCCGTCTACCATCAAACACATATCAATTCCACAGGGAACAGCTTAGATTCAAATTAAACCAGTGCTCCGGGTCTCCAGCTGGGAATAGAAAAAAAGATAAAATACTGACTTGGCTTTGTTAAGAAATAGAAGCTCGCCTCGGCAACCTGCATCTTTTAAGTCTGAGCTATTTTTAGCAGCCGTTGCCTCTCTCAGAGGGAATAGAGATGGAAAGTAGGTGAGGCTGTGGGGGGAAGTACAAAATGATATACAGTGTGTGCTCCAAGTAAGCTAGCTCAGCAATAGCTGCTATCTGAGGCATCTTAATTAACAGTCACACAGTGTTCATCCACGTGAGAGCATGAACATGTCCACAGGTCTTCCATTTATTGAAATAATTGGTTTAATGGCGTTTGATGGAAGTTATTATGTTAGTAATTCTAGCAATTCACAGCCACTCTGAGAGCTATTTCCTCAAAATACTCCACATGTGGGAGAGGTTTTTCTTTTGCATGTTTTATAACCAAATATTTATATTGAAAGTGAGAGTGTAAATTCAGAAAGAAGAAAAAACACATTTTTCCTCTTACAAATAAAACGTTGAATTTGTTAGCAATAAAAGCAACGCACCATCTCTCAATTAATTGTTTGTCGAACCTCTCCCCCTTATTTACTTCTACTGTTGCCTGTTGAATGTTTTCACAGCACATACAGTTGACTATAGCATAACAATGGCAGATTTACCACTCCAACATTAGCAGTAATAAAAAAAAGCGTCTTCAACTCACGCATAAGTGAACAAAAGCAGTTTTCATTTCTAGCCTCCAACTGTGGATTTTGTCAGTTGAAAAGACAACTGTCACTGGCAAATTTTATCAGGGGTAGCTAGCTAAAGCAAGCTAATGCTAACACTAAAACTCCATGAGTTGTTTGAAAACTGCCTGCAGCGGACTTTAATGTTTCCAGGTAACTTGTTTTACAACCAAAAGCCTGTAAGAGGTCTTAAACATCCACAATATGGCTATAATGCTAAAAGACTGAGGCTACATGACCCAGTAATGTATCATCCTCACCAGTTGATGATCTCTAGGAAACATGGAAATGAAGGAGCAGCATTGTTTGTGTATTACAGGGTAGAGCTAGTTAACCATAGTATTATAGTACAGTAATATTTATTTCAGGTTTTTGCTGCTAACATTACATCTTTACTTGGCCTCGTATGACCATAATGGTTAATGTTAGCAGCTTATGTTAGCAAACTAAAGACAGATATTGCTGGATCATGGACATCATCACTGAGTCAGTTTGCTGACTATTCTTTTCCTGTGCTAGCATTTCACAATGTTTTTAGCATTTACTGTTATTGTTATCCCATAATTGTCACTTGTGGCCACAGTGGCTGCTGTTCTGCAAAGGTTGCATAGGCTTCCTTTAACCTAGTAAAATGTACTGACATCCTGCCTTCTTGTCCATCACTGTGTTTATAAAGTAGAATCGGAATTATAATAAAAACAGAAAACATCAGCTTTTTAGAGGTTGATGAAGTTGAATTGTCCCATTTCATATACAATCATATGATAACTAGTGAATATTTAATGATCTAAATAGGCTAGTCAAATGTATTTCTATGCAGTACTTTAGTCAATTATCATCCCTGTTGGAGAGTATAACTTTTATTCTTTTGTGCATCAGGTGTCGTCTCAGGCCAGGCTTTCATTTATTCATATGCACAGCCGAGGTGCAGACAGATGGCACTTCAGACAGCAGACCTTCATCAGTCTGACTGAAGAGACCATGAGCACTGTGCCTCCGTCTTATTGTGAAAACCACTTACCAAGGCTTCTAAAGGTACACTGACACAACATGGGGAACCTCTCCATTACATAAAACATTCATAGAGAATAGTTCATTAGCTCACACTAATTATTTACAGCATATGTGTAGTGATAGATAATGTAGTTTTATTTATCAAGCTCAGCGCTATAGCCAGAATTTTGGTAATATTGAGGTCGTAGTCCCAGTTCTCCCAAATACACCCCACCTCCCTAAAATTAGTATTATTTGGATATGTTTTATGTATTCAGTTAAGTTATATTTTATAGGGATGTCCCGATCAGGTTTTTTTGCCCTCGAGTCCGAGTCATTTGATTTTGAGTATCTACCGATATCGAGTCCCGATCTGATACTTCTATAATAATTCAACTTTATAATACCTCCTGACCGCAGACATACTCGCGCTTTCCGCTTCAAGCTGCTTTCGTGTTCTACTTTGCCGGCATTTAACCAATAGCGTCTCTGCAACAAAGTGATGTCATGCCGCACGCGTTGCTGTTTCTGTGTGGAGTCAAAAGGGTCTAACTCTGTGCCACCGCATAACTATAGATGTGTTAAAAAATAATGAGAATATATATACATATATATCCGATGTCCAGAGGATCTGGACATCCCTAATATTTTATGTCAATTATATTTTACAACATGATAAATACTGTTTAAAAGAATCTTGAGGTGCTGGGTACCAACTAAAATATGTCTGTAGTGTTGAGTATCTGAGTGAACTGGGTTTCAGATGTTTGGCCAGTTTTTCAGCTTTTTCAGCAGTTTTTATTCTTTGATCAGATATTTCCTGATTTAAATCAGGCAACCTTCTTCAGGCTACATTTTATTTTTTGATTCCCTCAAATCTAAAAGACTGTCAAAACATGTTTATATTCCCTGAAGTAAGGTATTGTATAGGCAACGAAATCTATTTCCATTCCTGGTTCTTTATTTAATAATTCTTTGTTGCCCTATAGTCAAATTTGAGATATGAAGTCCAAACTGGAATCAGCCTTTACAATTCCCACCATGAGAAAATGTAACTTTTTATTTATAGAATGTAAACTCCACCCAGGTTGCTAAAACCTCTGAATTCCCATAATAAATACAAAGGACATGTCCTTGGTATTAAGGACTTAATGCTAGCTACAGCCTTAATCAAGCTGCTCATTTTAAGCCTTCTGCTATTGTGCAGGAAGCTAAATTGGAATGTAATTTCACCAAATATAATATCTTTGCAAATCAAGTATTTTTTTTCTTTAATGGTTTTAACTTAATTTTAAAACCCAGGTCAGCAAACCTTTTTCTTGCAGCACAGATTTTAATTCACACATTGATGCAGTTGTAGCAGTGTTGGGGAGCTCACCTCAGACATCTTGTGTGCTCTGTAGTGAGACTTGGAGCATTGCAGCAGCTGGGCTGCCAGGTTGCAGTCTTTCCTGTACAGGTCCTGTAAGAGGCAGATGAGGCAGAAGATTATCCTCAATTACAAATTCATGCTTTAAAAAATCTTGTTAATTTTGGCAGCCTGATGGTTCAAGTAAGCTTTTGACCGAGGGGGATTGTGTTCCCCCCCTGGGAAAAACACTTTGGATTACAACCTCCTAATTGTTGTTAAATCTTTTTGTAATTATAGGGGACTTCTGAGGGAAATAATTCCGGGATACAGTAATGTAATGTTACCGTGGTACTATAACAACAAATTAAAAATAAAATGTTTAAATGTACTATTCATACGGTATTTGTAAATGAAGTATGAGTCGTTGGGAAACAAAACTAGATGCCTGGCTTGACTGGCTTTTTTGATAATGAGAAATGTATAGTATAGCACGCGATATGTAGTGCACATAATGGGCCGCATTCCATTGGAAAATTGGGATAAGTAGCAGCCTACTGGATTAGGCAACTCATTGATTTAGTGAACTGTCAAATCAAAGGAACGCATTCATCCATTGAAGCTGGTAGAGTTTAATTAGTTAGCATGTATTTTTCACCTTGGCTATATTATTTCACTAGGTTGACATCAGGGGATTGCAGGATCTTAAAAACACAACTAAACTTTTTTTTTTGTAATATATCTGCCCAGTACAGCCTGTGCTAATTTTATTATGCATTCACTTATATGCCTGTTCCAGCTTAGGGAAGCTAGTGCAGCATTATTTATCTCGTTCTCTGTGCTTTCTTTCTAGAATGGAACGTTTTCAGATTTTTACTTAAATTTTAGAGCAAAGCAAGGGTAATCCATTGGCACAGCAGATGCTCAGTTGAACTGTTTTCTGTGTTTCTGAATGTGTTTGTGTGGGTGATTCGCTGGTTTAGCTCACTTTCTTTTCCTCTCCCTCCTCTGTGAAATCCATCCTCTCATAAAGGTCAGTTCATGCTGCACTGCCTCCCTGTGCTTCTATCACACCACAGCCCTGACAATATTTCCCATAACACCAAAGCCTTCTTTTTGACAGTTTCAACTTCCCCACCAGTTAACAATGACTGCTTTTTGAATCACTTTATTTGTTTTCTTTTTGTTGCCAGGGGACATTTGGGCTCCCTCTAGTTTCTGTGGACGTGTCAAATAAACATTTGAGACCTTGGTGATGTCTTAACATCAGTTGTCTGGTGTGTTTCTGCTGGGAATGTCAGCCACCAGTGTTTGTGAGGTCTTAACTCTGTATATTTATAATAGAATAGAGTGAATAGAGTAATGAAGACCCTTTGTTGTGGCTTTGTATAGAGCTGGTTTTCATGCAGTCTAATAGCCAGTAATAAGCATGGACAGATTGTGGCAAATTTTGCATCTCTTTGTGGTTGTTTGGCTTTGCTTTGTGGTTGTTTTGCATTTCTTTGTGGTTATTTCCCTGTCTTTGTCATTTGGCTTTTTTTTGGATTGTTTTGCATCTCTTTCCAAGAACATATGCTAGCAGACACACAGCTTGCTCCCTGGAGGAAATGCCTGTCTTGCGGCTTTGATGGAACAAATTCTTCTCCCATTCTAAATGAACCTTGACTCCAAATCAGCCTGGCCAGATCTGGCGGTATTGTCAAAATACTTGATAGCTCAGAAGGGCTAAAAAGCTACTATTGACAAAAAAGAGAAAATCTACTAACCTGGAGCCCCCAGAAGAAATACCAGTAAAATCACTTCAAAGAAAGTGAGGCACCAGATTGCCACATGTCCCTGAGCTCAGATCCACAAGGCCCCAGCTCCAAATTGTAGCAGCCCTGAGGATGCCCATTGATTTCAATAAAATCACTATAAAACACCCAGTGGCTTAGAGTTAATTCCTCTGTCTGCTGTGGCTCATTGAAGCACAAATATCCAGGATATTGCAAAAATACAGTTGTATGAGAATTTTAGCAATAGTGGCTTCATGGAGAAGGATGCCAATGTGACAGGAGTAAATGTTCCCATCAGGAGAAACAGCTTTTGAAGAGTTGTCAGATTTGAAGAGGTGCTAAAAAGGCTGGATTACTGACCAGGCAAGGACAGCAACTTTTCCCAGGGCCCCAGATCTGCTTAATGCTTAATTGCTTAATTTGTGGGCTTGAAGGTGAAATATAATTCAGGCATGCCCCCTATTATACAAGTGAGCCTACATGCACAATGCTGACAGAGAGGTCAGTGGGAGCCCTTATTACAAGATGCACCTTTGAGTACTCACATTGTCCTCTCTGAGTTTATTGATGGTGATCTTCGCCTCCATGAGGTGATTGTTGAGGAGGAGGATTTCCCGGCTGAGGGCTCTCTTTTCCTCTTCATGGTGCTGGGACTGCAGTGTAAGAGAAATAATTGACAAGGCAAAAGAGAAATTGAAAAAAGAAAAAGAAAACAAAATGTTAGATGTAGTAGATTATAAGGGGGCAAGAAGTAAGAGGTTAGAGGAAAGAGTTGAATGTTGAGATAACGAGAGAAAGATGAGGGAGCCAAAGTTGGAGGAGCAACAGAAGAAAAATAAGATGATAGAAGAGCGGAAGAAAAATGAGAGAAAGAGAGCCGTAAGTCATTATCAGTCTGAAGTCGGTGCCAGCAGCAGGTCTTAATTAAAAGAAGATTACACTTGCCAGCGCTCATATCTTATCAATTACTATGGGAGAAAGAGAAATAGAGGGAGAGAGAAAAAGAAAGAGGGAGAGACTGAGAAAGACAAATTAAACACTCTTTCGATTTTCAGTGTTTTCTGTCAAAGAGGTGCAAAATGACTGCTGGATTGACATTTCATCCCCAGTAACAGCAGAGCCTCATGATGGGGATGTCTGCTGTTTGGCTGGTCTGTCTTTCTGTCTGTCTGCCCACTTTAATCTCGACAACTGATGGCCACATTGTGACACTTACGTTCATGGTGCCTCAGGATTATTCCTCATCTGGGTAACATTTCTACTTGTACACATGACCTAATGAGATGGATTGATTGAGGAAAATGTTCTGTGCACAGTCTTGCTCTTTAGAGGATGAACCATTTCCATTTTGAACACAATGTGCTTTCCTACAGCACCACCCCCAGTTCAAAAAGTCAACTTTGCACGAAAGATATCCTAATATATATATATATATATATATATATATATATATATATATATAACCTAATAAACAGACTGTCATGCAATCATCAAAAACTAGTGTTCATACTAGCAGATTAGCTTGCTAGCCGTAGTGCTGGCTCAGCTACCCTTGCCAGTCTCTTGGCCCTCGCCTTTTAGCAGCCCATCCAGAGTCTCCCTTACAGCATGCAGCAAAGCAGAACACACACACACACACACACACACACACACACACACACACACACACACACACACACACACACACACACACACACACACACACACACAGTTAAAAACTGCCACACAGCACGAGCTGACAAATGATACAGCTCTAAAACTCGCTTGGCCTCCCACACTTCTCTCTTCTAATCTCTCAATGGCAGTGATTGTTTTGAAATACAGGGGTGCAGAGCCAATCTAATAGGTGGCAATTAATGTCAGTTTAAGCAATAGGCCAGCATTTATATTCAAATCCAATTCTGTTAGGATCTCATCAATCAGTTGTCGAGAAATGCAGCTTCCTGGCACTCTTCTCCAGCTCATTAATCTGAATTTATATTCATATTTTCTGATGCTGACTGTGTGGATGACCACATTAGGGCACTTTAAAGCTCAGATATGTAATTGCACCCAGTCCCTGACAATTTCTCACTCAGATGTTAATATACATAATAGCTTTGTAGTGTAATACATTGGTCTCATGCCTTATAAATACAAGACTTACGTAAAAGAAACCTACTTATATTAAGGTATTAAATGCCACAAAGTCAACATTGGACACCGATATTTTAAATATCTTTTTATCTTTATTACTTTATGTAATCCCACAATCCATCAAGCAGGTATCTGAAATTTTGGGTGTCTATCTAAAATAGCTCTTGTAAAAAACGCATTTCAAACTTGGAGTGATGTATAGTGTACTGTCAGCTAGAGTGACCTTTAGAGCATCAAGAAAAGTTTGAAAACAGTGTTGGTCATTTAAAAAGTTCTGTCACTTTGAAGCCAGAAGTAATCTTTTCCCCTCACTGTAGCTGCTGACTTCATATATCCAGAAATTTTATGGATCTTCTAACATACTAATATAATAATATTAATAATAATAATAATAATAAATATAATCATATTAATATTAATAGTAATAGTAATAATACTCCACTTGCACATCATTAAAGGCAACATTGGAAACACAGTCTGCCTATAGATTAAAAATCAAACAGAGAGCAATCTTAATAGGCTTGACCTGATGAACATGATCTTGGACTGGAGACAGTGAGGGAGTGCATTTTTAATTACAGCGTTATGGCCAGTGGAAGAATCACAGCTGTGCACACTGATTTTGTTATCTCCTCTAGTCACACTGTGTTGGATACACAGGCTGTCACTACAACATTCTTATCAGTTGGTGCCACACGTATAAGAGAGCAGCATCAAGGAAAATTAATATGCAAATGTTGACTATTATATCTTAAGGAGATTGACCCAGTGGAGGAGGAATATCATGATAACTCAGTGCCTGCCTCTTTTTGTCTTTTGGCCATAAATGAATGCAAGTCCCTGCTAATTACTCAGCAACTACCAATGATATGGAAAGCTATACATTTAAATTACATTGTAAACGCCCAACTAGGGACATGAGTTGAAAATTAGCAATAAACTCGCTTTGCAGCATATGAGTTTCATGCTCTGTATTGGAATGTTAACACACTCAAATCCTGGCTCAGCTACCAAATGGGCCATTTCCTCCTCTACAATACAGATATGTAATGGAATAAAACAATAACAACAATCAATTATTGATCAAGAGGATTTGTTGAATTGAGCGAATAGAAAGTGAAAAATGTGACCATTTCTTAGACACCCTCACTTTGTTTTACATATTCAGCTTGAGATTCTGCCCCTTCACTGGATAAGAAATGAAGCTTAAATCCCATGGGATGCAATTACTGAAGACTACGGTTCACAGAGGAGAGCAGACAACTCTCCAGTTAAACAGTCTTATTTTTTTGTGTGTGTGTTGGGGGAGGGGGATATATATTTTCTAACCTAATTAAAGAGGATTTTCAAATGGAGACACCAAAGATATTGTGAGTAAAAGCTTTTTCAGAAACCAGGAAAAAGTCGGTCACAACCTCAGTGGACATTGTGGAGGCGGGAGAGAAAATCTCTGGCAGACCCATAGTGATTACTGTCCAGATCCAATTCCCATGTGAAACTGACAATATTTACCACAAATACGCCTTAGTTTGTGCCTGATTGGGATGAAAGATTAAATTGTTTTGGTGGTTTTACAAATCACATCACTGGTGACCATTTTCTAAAGCTTTTTCTTGTTTTACCTTTCAGACAAACAGCAGGTTCAGTCCTTGCAGTACAATGTGAACCATGAGAGCATCAACCTGGCTTGATATACACTCACCTAAAGGATTATTAGGAACACCTGTAAGATTTCTCATTAATGCAATTATCTGATCAACCAATCACATGGCAGCTGCTTCAATGCATTTAGTGGTGTTGTCCCGGTCTAGACAATCTCCTGAACTCCAAACTGAATGTCAGAATAGGAAAGAAAGGTGATCTAAGCAACTTTGAGCATGGCATGGTTGTTGGTGCCAGACAGGCTGGTCTGAGTATTTCACAATCTGCTCAGTTACTGGGATTTTCACACACAACCATTTCTAGGGTTTACAAAGAATGGTCTGAAAAAGTAAAAACATCCAGTATGCGGCAGTCCTGTGGGTGACAATGCCTCGTTGATGCTAGAGCTCAGAGGAGAATGGGCCAACTGATTCCAGCTGATAGAAGATCAACTTTGACTCAAATAACCACTCGTTACAACTGAGGTATGCAGCAAAGCATTTGTGAAGCCACAACACACACAACCTTGCGGCGGATGGGCTACACCAGCAGAAGACCCCACCAGGTACCACTAATCTCCACTAAAAATAGGAAAATGAGGCTACAATTTGCACAATCTCACCAAAATTGGACATTTCAAGACAGGAAAAATGTTGCCTGGTCTGATGAGTCTCGATTTCTGTAGAGACATTCAGATGGTAGAGTCAGAATTTGGCGTAAACAGACTGAGAACATGGATCCGTCATGCCTTGTTACCACTGGGCAGGCTGGTGGTGGTGATGTAATGGTGTGGGGAATGTTTTCTTGGCACACTTTAGGCCCCTTAGTACCAATTGGGCATCGTTTAAATGCCACAGCCTACCTGAGCATTGTTTCTGACCATGTCCATCCTTTTATGACCACCACGTACCCATCCTCTGATGGCTACTTCCAGCAGGATAATGCACCATGTCACAAAGCTTGAATCATTTCAAATTGGTTTCTTGAACATGACGATGAGTTCACTGTACTAAAATGGCCCCCACAGTCACCAGATCTCAACCCAATAGAACATCTTTGGGATGTGGTGGAACGGGAGCTTCGTGCCCTGGATGTGCATCCCACAAATCTCCATCAACTGCCAGATGCTATCCTATCAATATGGGCCAACATTTCTAAAGAATGCTTCCAGCACCTTGTTGAATCAATGCCACGAAGAATTAAGGCAGTTCTGAAGGTGATAGGGGGTCAAACACGCTATTAGTATGGTGTTCCTAATAATCCTTTAGGTGAGTGTACATGTACAGTAGATAATCCATCTTGATCCATATCTACTCTACTTCATTGGGTTATTTATTTTGGGGGGGTCAAAGTTCTGTTATTGTTGCAGATGATGCAGGTGTGAACACTGTTTCGATACTCTTCATTGATGATGTGCTATTGCTTTGTGGATAGTACTAACATCATTGAATTTATGAGTTACACTGTTGGCAAATCAAATCTAGAAGTGAAACAATAAACCAACAGACTTTTTTGTTGTGTAGAAATGGTTGCTATTTGCTGCAAACAAATAAGGGATAAAGCTGCTCTTCTATATTCTTCTTAAAGTCAACCAATCCCATGAAAACACCAAAACCCACAATTTGGAAGTCTGTCTCAAAATACTTTTCTACTACCCTACACTGTCTGTCGCCCTCAGCCCACTGGTTCCCACTGAAGATGTAACTGTTTAAAAAACGGGTCACAAATATACAATTTTATTATTGCAAATGCTCAGTAATTTTCTAACACAGTTTGGCGCAGTAGTTTCGCATACAGGGATAAATAGTGCAATTGCAGAAGACACATTTGGTGCACTAGAGAATATTTGCGGCAGCAGGACGGTTTATGTGGGATTTACTCAGAATAAACCACAGTGCACATGTTCATCATAACTAAGAAACACATGTACACAGTGTAGCTCACTGATGTATTTTTAAGATTTTTAAGTTTTGGACAACAATTAACAACTAGACTTGAAGCATTAAATATGCTTAAGGTTGCATAATCTCAAAATTTTAAGTTTTCTTTAACAAATCAATAGACCATTTTTTCTGCAAATATTCCCTGCATGCAACTGCATTATAACACGTAACATAACTGATTGAATGAATGAAAAGTAATTGTGAGCTCATCCATCACTGTAGTCGCAGACATAATATCTCAAACCATCTTTATGTCTCTGCATTTTCACAATGTGTACTGAAATAAATGTGTAATTGTATGGTAACTACAAGATAATAAATTTGTCCCAATAGTTTTGCACAACTATTAATTTTCACTTCTGCTGCTTGTGCTGTTTTTTTGCTCCTGAAGGAGTCAGGAGTAAATAATTATGTGCAGCACATCTGTTGGGTCATGGTGATACCCCCCAAATGTGTAATTGACACTTTTCATCAAAGAGTTATGAGTTATTGGCACTAACTAGTGCACTGCAGGCCTCACTGAAAAACAGAGAGCAACACATTCATACACAGACACAACAGGCTTCCTCACACATGGCTCCCCCTCAGCACCGGGGCTAGGATTCATCTAACACTTTTCACATTGGTAAACATAGATGAAGAAGCCATTATTTGCTATTTGGCCATTCTTATGGGAATCTGTGACATCAAAACAACAAATGCTTCTCTGCCTTAGGTTTCTACTCTGTTCACCAACCACACACTCCTTATTGAACCAAACACATTAAATATCCCAAACTTTCATATTCTGTTTATATTCCCTCTTATATTGTCTTATAACTCTTGCACCAGCATATACTCCATGTTTTCCTGTTTTAGATTTAGATGTCAGCTGCACAAACAATTACTGGTCTGATGTTTCCATGTGTGATAAACTATGCAGCTAAAATGCATCGATCCTGAATCAAATATTATTGATCATCTTAATATTTTTTCATAGAGGCTTGGCCAAGAAAGAACTGATCAGAGACCCCAGAGATTAGACTGAGCCTCTATGTTACATAAATAAACACATAAATAATTCTGATTGGTTATGACAGGCGATAGATTAATACATTTGGACAGAAATGTACTGCATACCAAGAACAAAGGTAAACCATGCGGCCACTTGGGGAGATGCTTTGAGTAGGGTTGCAACTAACAATCATTCTTCATTATTGATTATTTTATTGATCAAACTCCCAGTTGAGATTTTATTTATTTATTCTATAAAATATGTAATGACAAATGCCCATCAAAGATCCTGTTTCGCACATCTGGAACAATTTACCACAGTTTTACAAAAAACACTGCATATTACCACCCTGGGGCATTTTAGGAAGATGCTTTAAATCTCAATGTTTAAAATATGCCTGCGTTTAACTGACTTATAATAATTTCGTTTTACAAGCATTATTGTCTTCATATATATGTTGTTGTTTTCATTGCCTTGCTTTATTTTATGAATAATGTAAAAACCTTTTTTAATCTCCCTTGAAAATGAGATCTCAATCCGAATGATTGTTTTTTTTTTTTAAGATTAAGACACTATTTACGGCAACATTTATTGTTGATTGAATTTTTCAGTAATAGCTAAAGTTATCAAATAGTAGAGTAAAAAGTACAATATACACCTCTGAAATGTAGTGGAGTAGAAGTATAAAGCACAAGAACCTCAAAATTGTACTTAAGTAAAGCACTTAACTAAATATACTTAATTACTTTCCAGCACTGGATACAATTTTTCTTAATGTTTCTTAATGTTTTTGTTGCTTTTGTTTCCTGCTTTACGACCAGAGGAATTCTAAGATAATCGATAAATGTTAATGTGACTGCATCTTCTGATTTTGAACAATATTTCCTGAATCTTTAAAAGTGATTCACGGCAGGACTGTTTAGCGGTGATACCGTCTGATGAAGTGGACATTACCCTTATTAGGAGGGCTGAGGGCAGTCATTGAGTGAGATCTTGATTTCCTGCCAGTTCTAGGACTGCTGTTAGTTAGCTGACCCTGCCAAAGGCTCTGAAGAGAAACAATGACTTTCAGCACCACAGACAGCTCCTGAAGTACTACATTGTGCCCAACATCTTGTAACAGATTTGTCTAAAAAAAAAAAGATAATATATTATACACAAATAACCAATATCATATACAATAGCCTATTATACAATTAGAAGTAGTGTTTGTAGTTCCAATACTTGTAGTTTATTGCATTCTGAATCTTTTATATTCCAGTTATTCTAATTCAGTATGTATGGTAAATTTTAGGCAGCACAGACAAAAAGACTAACAATAACTAGACTGCAATAAGAATATCAAGTACAGCTCAAGAAGTGCACAAATGAAAGCATGGCTTTGGTTTTATTTAGAAATATATATAGGCCTATATTATAACTAACAATTGTATGCAAATATGTCCTTTCTGCTTGCACAAGCACTGTCTCAGGAGAGGCTCAGAGATTAATTTGAATTTTTACTTAACAGTCTCACAGGCACCAAGCTATTACTAGTCTGTTGCTGACTTTGCCAGAGCTATACTGTATTTCATCAATGCGATTTTGTTTTAGGTAGGCTATTATTTCATCTTTACAAACAGCTTCATCTGCAGCACTGTTTATCTACAAATCAAAACTTAGAGACAGTTATTGCAATGTCATCACAACGTGCATCTGTCAGTTCTTTTAGGTGTTAATCTCTTGCTTTGCTCTTTATGAAATAGTTTTATTCTTCGCTGTTTTTCAGTTGACCTTGTCATTTCGGTCCTCTCAGAACTTTTAATTATGTGTCTGATTTGATTGGAGCTGCCTTTGTCACCGCCTGCCTGTCTTCTACAAAGGGACATATTCCCCCCTTGAAATGCCATTGCATGACATGACATCAAAAGAAATGGCAATCCCAATGAGCCCTGCCATAGTGAGTTGAAAAAATCCCATAGTGTCTCCTTCCATGAAGACCGATTTGCTACACCAAGGCTCTCTGCTACACAGACAATCCCTTTGAAAAGCCAAAAGTTTCCAAAATCATTTTAACATGACTGGAATATGATGATGTATGTGTACTGTATGAGAGGAATGATCCATGATGGGAAGACATTTTAGGCTCTCAGTGGATTCATGACAAAGCAAAATGTATTACATTGGAGTATTACAAACAATAGGCTGCAAATACTGCAATACAGATGCTGTTGTGAATGGCTGTTTCTGAACACACAGTACTGTATGTGTCTCGGTTGATTTATTACAATTTTCACGCCTCACTGGTCCACCACTGTGCATGAGTTGACATCCATTATCGACTGCAAATTGTGTCTGCTTTCTTTAAAGGGTCAGTTCACCCAAATGACAAACTACTCATTATAGTATGTTGTAATAATAACATCTTGACTTGAGAATTAGTCTATTACAAATAGGACACACACCTGATCTACCTGGACTTGTGCATGTGTACAAAAGAAATGTGGAAGTACAGTAAATGTGCGTTGTTTGGTACATGCATTTTCTTCACATGCAGACGTAATTCTAAAAATAACATATTGGCCCCAAATATAAAATCATATTTTCTTTCTGGTAATCACTTTTGAAAAGGCGAGGTTCATATACAGTTTCCCCCTGCTTTTAGCCTTTATGCTAAGCTAAACTAACGTCTCCTGGTGTGGAGTCCAAACTTACAAATACATTTATAAAAATATGAGAATGATATCAATATTTTCATCTTACTCTTACCATAAAAGTAAATATGCATATATATACACTAGATGTCAAATGATTTCTATAACACATTTAGTATCGACGTTAGTAGAATGCACAATGAAAATCAGCTGACTACAAAAATGCCTTTTTATTTTATTGTTTAGCTCCCCATCAATATTTTTTAGCAATTTGCTGCTGGTTCACCAATAACTTCTCGCAGTCTTTTTCCATTAGTGTATGTGCTGGGCCGATAAGCCCTACAGATCAAACACCTGATGAGATTACGATCCACTTTAATCAAGATACTGTAAGTCATAAGTACGGACCTCGCTGTAGAACAGGCTCATTTTTTGTTCTGCTTCTGGCTGATAAATACTAAAGTGAAGGCTGTGAGAGGCAAACACACAGGGAACCTCTCAACCTGATGTGATTGGACAGCTGCTTCTGAGGTGACCAGCAGTTAGCTATAATAGTTTTCTAACAGGGGTTGCATGGCAGGTAAGACCAATTACTTTGGACATTGGTTGCGCTGCCTATCTTTGATCATGTAATTGCTTTGAGAGAGATGAGAGAGCTTCTGCTGCTAAACAGTGCTGCTAAACAGGTGTGTTCAAATCGATTATAGTCGATTTCTCATTTCTTAGACCAGAGAGAGAGAGAGAGAGAGAGAGAGCAAACAGATACAAAGCAGAGAGAGAAAATGTCAGCATCACTCTTACATTATCTGGTTGTATAAGACTATAGTTTCTCATTATGTCATTTATTATGATCACTGTATTTGAGGATCTGAAGCTTGTGTATTTATCAATATTTTGTCTCTCTTAGTTGAAACTCCAGGCTGGCACATTTCCAGTTATATTCCTTTTCAAAGGCTAAGTATTCTCAGCATGGTTCCAAACAATCATTGATTTTGTATTTGAGATTGTGGGTGTAGGTTACATTACACCATAGTTTCTCAAAGTGTGTCCTGCGGGCTAATGGCTGTCCTCAGAAACATTTTGTGCAGCCACTGAACATGACATGAAATGTGTGCATTATATTATAATCATCTGCAGTCCCTTTCAATAATTGTACTTTCTATAGCTTACATTTAATACAATACTCTTAGATTTGCTCACTTTTCCTATGCTGACACCCTGAATTGACACTCAGGCATCAAAACTTTGGGAAACCGCTGGTAACGTCATAAGTAATGTCATAGTATAATATCCCATGTAAAAGCTCATTTGTATGAAATACTATACTGTGATTTGTAATGAAAGGTTTATGGCATATCTGTGACTTTTTATGACTTTTTATGACATACTATACTATGACAATTATTATGCTTTTTTTATGACATACTGTACTAGGTCTTTTAAGGAGTTTTTATGATATACTATTGTATAGCTTTTTATTATCTTTTATGACATAAATTACTATACTTTTTTATATACTATGACATGTTATGATATACTATACTATGACTTTTAATTTACATTTTTTATGTCACGGTGTAGCATTCCATAAAATTGTCATAGAAAACTCAGTTTGTTTGTTTTGTGTTTGTGTCTTCTTCATAAATGCTGCTAATCATGAGAGCAGCCTTAAAGTTGGAAGATCCACATGGGGGAAACAAAGGCACCAAAGGTGTCAAAAAGCAATTAAGGATGGAGGAATGTCCCCATGCAGCAATTTTCCTCCTTCTTGGCACAGGCTGAGGTGCTCTCATCCTCATGAATGACGAAGCAAGAGGATCACCTAAGTGCAAGGACTCAGCTGATTGTAATACGGACAAGTATCCTTATCTTTCACACACTGATCAGAGTGCTGTCCTTCCTCTAAAGGACAAAACAAATCTCACGGAAGAAGACAAAGCTTTCTACTGGACATCAGGAGATGGCAACAATCATCATCACTTACCAACTTTCCCAGATTCAAAAAAGGAATGTTGATTTTCTAATGTGACAGGTTCATCTCATCGAACTTCAAGTATCAGTATTTCAATATAAGGTACTGAGTTTTCGCATACAATACAGATGTTATTTTCAACACACGATGAAACAAGATTCTTGAACAGACTAATTGCTCATCAAAGACAGGCTCGGAACAATATGAAGCAACCAGTGGGGCTCCTTTGCTAAGAGTAAATGCTGTGGTTGAGGTTATTCCACGGGCAAATGTCATGTCTTTAATCTTCATAAATGACACTTTGCTCAAATGTAGAATCTCTGTAGGCTCAGATAAAAGAAATAAAGTTTGCTCTACACCCTTTCCAGCCCTAAATGTCCATTAGTTAATGGTAAATTGTGTTGTTTTTATGTTGATTTAAACCTAACCTTTCCTCCCATGACATCTCATTACTCAGAAAACTCTAATAAATAATTTTGATTTGAACAGATTGTTTTGCTATTGGATGTATCAAAGTTTAATCAGTGCATTTACCCTTGAACTTGATTTGACATGATTTGATTTATTCTTGTATGACTTAGTTAATCATTGAATGCATTTTGGGTTTTACTCTTTTTGTCACTTGCACCAGCTGTAGTGTAGTAAGTCATGGCAAGTCTTTTTCTCATCCAGCCATATTAAAATGGGATTTTTGACTCAACGTGTTTTGTCTTTGATCTCTGTCAGAGATCTCACGTGGTAAGAATCTTTACTTTAAGCAGCCTCCTGTCCATGTAGATTGATGTTTTCTACTTGGTGGTGATAGTTGAAGTGCTAACCACTGAGCCACGTGCCAAGTGTGGTGAAAAGAGTCATAGCATAGTATGTCGGAAAAAGTCATAAAAAATTCATAGTACAGTATAACGAGACAATCATAGCCTATTATGTCGAAAAAAGCAATTAAAAAGTCATAGTATTGTATGTCAAAAAAAGTGATAGTATAGTATGTCGAAAAAAGTAATAGTGCAGTATGTCGAAAAAAGTGATTAAAAAGTCATAGTGTAGTATGTCAAACAAAAATGATAAAAAAGTCATAGTATAGTATATCGAAAAAAGTCATAGTATAGCATGTCAAAAAAAGTGATAGTATATATAGTATGTCAAAAAAAGTGATAGTATAGTATATCAAAAAGAGTGATAAAAAAAGTCATAGAATAGTATGTCGAAAAAGTCATAGTATAGTATGTTGAAAAAAGTGATAAAAAAGTCATAGTGTAGCATTCCCAAAAATGTCACAGTATCAATAATATGTCGAAAAAAGAGATAAAAAGTCATAGTATAGTATGTCAAAAAAAAGTCATATTATAGTATGGCGAAAACAGTCATGGTATAGTATGTTGGACAAAAATCATAAAAAGTCATAAGATAGTATGTCGAACAAAAGTCATAGGCGAAAAAAGTGATAAAAAGTCATAGTTTATGTGTCGAACAAAGTGATAAAAAAAGCCATAGTATAGTATGTCGAAAAAAGTCATAGTATAGTATGTTGAAAAAAAGTGATTAAATAGTCATGTAGTATGTCGAAAAAAGTCATAGCATAGTACGTCAAAAAAAGTGATAAAAAAGTCATAATATAGTATGGTGAAAAAAGTGATTAAATAGTCATTATATAGTATGTCAAACAAAAGTGATAAAAAAGTAATAGTATAGTATATCGAAAAAAGTCATAGTATAGCATGTCAAAAAAAGTGATAGTATAGTACATCAAAAAGAGTGATAAAAAAGTCATAGAATAGTATGTTGAAAAAAGTGATAAAAAAGTCATAGTGTAGCATTCCCAAAAATGTCACAGTATCAATAGTATGTCGAAAAAAGAGATAAAAAGTCATAGTATAGCATGTCGAAAAAAATCATAGTATAGTACGTCAAAAAAGTGATAAAAAAGTCATAGTATAGTACCTCGAAAAATGGCACAGTATAGTATGTCAAAAAAAGTGATAAAAAAGTAACTGTGTAGTATGTTGAAAAAAGTGATAAAAGTCATAGTATAGTATGTCGAAAAAAATCATAGTATAGCATGTTGAAAAAAGTGATAAAAAAGTCACAGTATAGTATGTTGAAAAAAGTGATAAAAAAAGTGATATGTTGGAAAAAGTCATAGTATAGCATGTAGAAAAAAGTGATTAAAAAGTCATAATGTAGTATGTTGAAAAAAGAGATAAAAAAGTCATAGAAAAGTATGTTGGAATAAGAGATAAATAAGGCATAGTATAATATGGCGAAAAAAATGATGTAAAAGTCATAGTATAGTATGTCGAAAAAAGAGATAAAAAGTCATAGTATAGTATGTCAAAAAAAAGTCATATTATAGTATGGCGAAAAAAGTGATAAAAAGTCATAGTATAGTATAGCGAAAAAAGTCATGGTATAGTACAGGGGTGGCAAACCTGTGGCTCGTGAGCCGTATGCGGCTCTTTGCCTGCTCCTGTGAGGCTCTTACTGTGTGGCTGGGGGCTGTGTCATTGGTTGATTGTTGTTTTTAACTTTTCTGAAACATACAGTATTTCAGATAAGTAAAAAAAACAAAAACACATTTGAATGCATCTGCCAATACATTTGCCAATTATTTTAAAATGGAAAATAATACAGCAGAGTTTTGAGGACAGATTGTGCAACCTGAGGAAAAACAGCGGCCACAGATCACCTTCCTCGTTAACCCTTTCACTGCTGAATCCGATTGTTTGAAAGCCCCTTTAGTGACAAATGAGTGAGAGAGTTCTTCGAGTGGCCACAACCGAGTTCAAGCAAGACCTGAAAGGGATTGTGGATAACAAAGACATTCAGGTTTCCCACTGAGTCAATCTAAGTGAGTAAAAAAACTATGAAAACTGCTATGTATTATGACTGTCATCAGATCTGGAAGACACTGTTGCTGTTGTAGTGTGGACGTGCATGTGTTGTGTGGCTTTTTGGTATGGTGCGGGGTTTTTTTTGTGGCTCTTTATACCTAACTGGTTGGCCACCCCTGGTATAGTATGTTGGACAAAAGTCATAAAAAGTCATAGGATAGTATGTCGAACAAAAGTCATAGGCGAAAAAAGTGAGAAAAAGTCATAGTTTGTGTCGAACAAAGTGATAAAAAAGCCATAGTATAGTATGTCGAAAAAAGTCATAGTATAGTATGTTGAAAAAAAGTGATTAAATAGTCATTATATAGTATGTCGAAAAAAGTCATAGTATAGTACGTCGAAAAAAGTGATAAAAAAGTCATAATATAGTATGGTGAAAAAAGTCATAGTATAGCATGTAAAAAAAAGTGATAAAAAAGTCATAGTGTAGCATTCCCAAAAATGTCACAGTATCAATAGTATGTCGAAAAAAGAGATAAAAAGTCATAATGTAGTATGTTGAAAAAAGAGATAAAAAAGTAATAGAAAAGTATGTTGGAATAAGAGATAAATAAGGCATAGTATAGTATGTCGAAAAAAGTGATTAAATTGACATAGAATATGGTATGTCGAAAAAAAGTCATAGTATAGCATGTCGAAAAAAGTGATTAAATAGTCATAGTATAGTATGTAAAAAAAAAGTGATTAAATAGTCATTGTATAGTATGTTGAGAAAAAGTCATAGTATAGTATGGCGAAAAAAGTGATAAAAAGTCATATGTCAGAAAAAGTGATAAAAAAGTCATAATATAGTATGGTGAAAAAAGTCATAGTATAGCATGTAAAAAAAAGTGATAAAAAAGTCATAGTGTAGCATTCCCAAAAATGTCACAGTATCAATAGTATGTCGAAAAAAGAGATAAAAAGTCATAATGTAGTATGTTGAAAAAAGAGATAAAAAAGTAATAGAAAAGTATGTTGGAATAAGAGATAAATAAGGTATAGTATAGTATGTCGAAAAAAGTGATTAAATTGACATAGAATATGGTATGTCGAAAAAAAGTCATAGTATAGCATGTCGAAAAAAGTGATTAAATAGTCATAGTATAGTATGTAAAAAAAAAGTGATTAAATAGTCATTGTATAGTATGTTGAGAAAAAGTCATAGTATAGTATGGCGAAAAAAGTGATAAAAAGTCATATGTCAGAAAAAGTGTTAAAAAAGTCATAGTATAGTATGTGGAAAACAGTCATAGTATAGTATGTCAAAAAAAGTGATAAAAAGTCATGTGTCAGAGAAAGTGTGAAAAAAGTCATAGTATACTATGTCGAAAAAAGTCATAGTATAGCATGTCGAAAAAAGTCACAGTATAATATGTAAAAAAAAGTGATAAAAAAGTCATAGTATAGTATGTCGAAAAAGTCATAGTATAGCATGACGAAAAAAGTCATAGTATAGTATGGCGAAAAAAGTGATTAAATAGTCAAAATTTAGTATGTCGAAAAAAAAAATCATAGTATAGTAGGTCGAAAAAAGTGAAAAAAGTAATTTTCCGGAAAAAGTGTTAAAAAAGTCATAGTATAGTATGTCGAAAAAGTCATAGTATAGCATGATGAAAAAAAGTCATAATATAGTATGGCGAAAAAAGTTATAAAAAAGTCATAGTATAGTATGTAGAAAAAAAAGTCATAGTATAGTATGTCGAAAAAGTGAAAAAAGTAATTTGTCGGAAAAAGTGTTAAAAAAGTCATAGTATTCTATGTCGAAAAAAGTCATGGTATAGTATGTCGAAAAACGTCCATAGTATAGCATATCGAAAAAAGTCATAGTATAGCAAGTCAAAAAAAGTCATAGTATATTATAGTATGTCGAAAAAAAGTGATAAAAAAGTCATAGTATAGTATGTCGAAAAAGTCATAGTATAGTAGTCGAAAAAAGTGATAAAAAAGTCATGGTATACTATGTCGAAAAAGTCATAGTATAGTATGTCGCAAAAAGTGATAAAAAAGTCATAGTATAGTATGTCGAAAAAAGTGATTATATATATTTGTCTCTTTCACTTAGTATATTGGACCTCAAAACGTAGTGAAACACATAAGATTCAAACACTCAACCTTCTGTCTTATCACTCCAAGCTATCTGACCTTACAAAAAAGTTTTGTTTTTGGCATATTTGTCTCTTTAACTTAGTATATTGGATCTCAAAACTTACTGAAAAATATTGGATTTGAACACTCAACCTTCTGTCTTTCAATCATATTCTTATCACCCTAAGATAACTGACCTGACAGACAAGTTTATGTTTTATAGCATATTTGTCTCTTTCGCTAAAAAAGTCATAGCATAGTATGTCGGAAAAAAGTAATAAAAAAGTCATAGCAAAGTATGTCGGAAAAAAGTAATAAAAAAAGTCATAGTATAGTATGTCGAAAAAAGTGACAAAAACAGTCATGAGAGACCTACCTTTAGACTACCAGTCTCTTACAATTTTTCTCCTTATCTTTTTTAATTCTTCCTTGCTGTAAAGTGGTTGTTGAAACTAATTGTCCCCTATGAGATCTGAACACTCAACCTCCTGTTTCCCAATGTTTCTCTTAACCCCCTAAGCTACCTGACCTTGGAATTAAGTTGGTGTTTTCGTCATATTTGTCTCTTTCACTTAGTATACTGGACCTCAAACTTTATTGAAACACATAAGATTCAAACACTCAACCTTCTGGCTTCCAGGGATTCTCTTATCACTCTACCCTATCCTACCTTATCAATAAAAGTTTTGTTTTTGGCATATTTGTCTCTTTAACTTAGTATACCGGATCTCAAAACTTCAATTAACTAATCAAACATCATTAGTATAGCATGTCGAAAAAAGTCATAGTATAGTATGTTGAAAAAAAGTGATAAAAAAGTCATTTATAATATGTCGAAAAAAGTCATAGTATAGTATGTCGAAAAAGTCATAAAAAAGTCATAGTATAGTATGTTGAAAAAAAGTGATAAAAAAGTCATTTATAGTATGTCGAAAAAAGTCATAGTATAGTATGTTGAGAAAAGTGATTAAAAAGTCATAGTATAGTATGTCAAACAAAAGTGATAAAAAAGTCATAGTATAGTATATCGAAAAAAGTCATAGTATATATAGTATGTCAAAAAAAGTGATAGTATAGTATATCAAAAAGAGTGATAAAAAAGTCATAGAATAGTATGTCGAAAAAGTCATAGTATAGTACGTCGAAAAAAGTGATAAAAAAGTCATAGTGTAGCATTCCCAAAAATGTCACAGTATCAATAATATGTCGAAAAAAGAGATAAAAAGTCATAGTATAGTATGTCAAAAAAAAGTCATATTATAGCATGGCGAAAAAAGTGATAAAAAGTCATAGTATAGTATAGCAAAAAAAGTCATGATATAGTATGTTGGACAAAAGTCATAAAAAGTCATAGGATAGTATGTCGAACAAAAGTCATAGGTGAAAAAAGTGAGAAAAAGTCATAGTTTGTGTTGAACAAAGTGATAAAAAAGACATAGTATAGTATGTCGAAAAAAGTCATAGTATAGTATGTTGAAAAAAAGTGATTAAATAGTCATGTAGTATGTCGAAAAAAGTCATAGTATAGTATGTTGAAAAAAAGTGATTAAATAGTCATATAGTATGTCGAAAAAAGTCATAGTATAGTACGTCGAAAAAAGTGATAAAAAAGTCATAATATAGTATGGTGAAAAAAGTGATTAAATAGTCATTATATAGTATGTCAAACAAAAGTGATAAAAAAGTAATAGTATAGTATATCGAAAGAAGTCATAGTATAGCATGTCAAAAAAAGTGATAAAAAAGTCATAGTGTAGCATTCCCAAAAATGTAACAGTATCAATAGTATGTCGAAAAAAGAGATAAAAAGTCATAGTATAGTATGTCGTAAAAGGTCATAGTATAGTATGTCGAAAAAAATCATAGTATAGTACGTCAAAAAAGTGATAAAAAAGTCATAGTATAGTACCTCGAAAAATGGCACAGTATAGTATGTCAAAAAAAGTGATAAAAAAGTAATTGTGTAGTATGTCGAAAAAAGTGATAAAAGTCATAGTATAGTATGTCGAAAAAAGTCATAGTATAGTATGTCGAAAAAAGTTATAATATAGTGTGTTGAAAAATGTCACAGTATAGTATGTCGAAAAAAGTGATAAAAAAGTCATAGTGTAGTATGTTGAAAAAAGTGATAAAAGTCATAGTTTAGTATGTCGAAAAAAGTTATAATATAGTGTGTTGAAAAATGTCACAGTATAGTATGTCGAAAAAAGTGATAAAAAAGTCATAGTGTAGTATGTCAAAAAAAGAAGTCATAGTATAGTATGTAAAAAAAAGTTATAAAAAAGTCATAGTATAGTATGTAAAAAAAAGTGATTAAATAGTCATTGTATAGTATGTTGAAAAAAAGTCATAGTATAGTATGGCGAAAAAAGTGATAAAAAGTCATATGTCAGAAAAAGTGTTAAAAAAGTCATAGTATAGTATGTGGAAAACAGTCATAGTATAGTATGTCGAAAAAAGTGATAAAAAGTCATGTGTCAGAGAAAGTGTGAAAAACGTCATAGTATAGTATGTCAAAAAAAGTCACAGTATAGTATGTCGAAAAAAAGTGATAAAAAAGTCATAGTATAGTACCTCGAAAAATGTCACAGTATAGTATGTCGAAAAAAGTGATAAAAAAGTCATAGTGTAGTATGTTGAAAAAAGTGATAAAAGTCATAGTATAGTATGTCGAAAAAAATCGTAGTATAGCATGTTGAAAAAAGTCATAGTATAGTATGTCGAAAAAAGTGATAAAAAAAAGTCACAGTGTAGTATGTCGAAAAAAGTGATAAAAAAGTGATATGTTGGAAAAAGTCATAGTATAGCATGTAGAAAAAAGTGATAAAAAAGTCATAATGTAGTATGTTGAAAAAAGAGATAAAAAAGTCATAGAAAAGTATGTTGGAATAAGAGATAAATAAGGCATAGTATAATATGGCGAAAAAAATGATGTAAAAGTCATAGTATAGTATGTCGAAAAAAGGGATTAAATTGACATAGAATATGGTATGGCGAAAAAAAGTCATAGTATAGCATGTCGAAAAAGGTGATTAAATAGTCATAGTATAGCATGTCAAAGAAAGTCACAGTATAATATGTAAAAAAAAGTGATAAAAAAGTCATAGTATAGCATGATGAAAAAAGTCATAGTATAGTATGTCGAAAAAAGTGAAAAAAGTAATTTGTCGGAAAAAGTGTTAAAAAAGTCATACTATACTATGTCGAAAAAAATCATGGTATAGTATGTCGCAAAAAGTGATTAAAAACGTCATAGTATAGCATGTCGAAAAAAGTCATAGTATAGTATGTCGAAAAAAGTGATAAAAAAGTCATGGTATAGTATGTCAAAAAAGTCATAGTATAGTATGTCGCAAAAAGTGATTAAAAAAGTCATAGTATAGTATGTCGAAAAAAGTGATTATATATATTTGTCTCTTTCACTTAGTATATTGGACCTCAAAACATAGTGAAACACATAAGATTCAAACACTCAACCTTCTGTCTTATCACTCCAAGCTATCTGACCTTACAAAAAAGTTTTGTTTTTGGCATATTTGTCTCTTTAACTTAGTATATTGGATCTCAAAACTTACTGAAAAATATTGGATTTGAACACTCAACCTTCTGTCTTTCAATCATATTCTTATCACCCTAAGATAACTGACCTGACAGACAAGTTTATGTTTTCGGCATATTTGTCTCTTTCGCTAAAAAAGTCATTGCATAGTATGTTGAAAAAAGTGATAAAAAAGTAATGTCGGAAAAAGTGTTAAAAAATTCATAGCATACTGTGTCGAAAAAAGTCATAGTATAGTATGTCGAAAAACATCATTAGTATAGCATGTTGAAAAAATTCATAGTATAGCATGTCAAAGAAAATCACAATATAGTATGTTAAATAAAAGTGATAAAAAAAAGTCATTTATAGTATGTCGAAAAAAGTCATAGCATAGTACGGCAAAAAAGTGATAAAAAGTCATAGTATAGTATTTTGAAAAAAAGTGATTAAATAGTCATAGTATAGTATGTCGAAAAAAGTTAAAAAAAGACATATGTCGGAAAAAGTGTTAAAAAAGTTATAGTATAGTATGTGGAAAAAAAGTGATACAAAAGTCATAGTAAGTATGTTGAAAAAAAGTGATAAAAAAGTAATGGAGGAAAAAATGTAAAAAAAGTCATAGTATAGTATGTCGAAAAAAGTCATAATATAGCATGTCAAAAAAAGTCATAGTATAGTATGTCGAAAAGTGCATTTATCTCTTCAGAACAATCGGTAGAGAGAGCCCTACCTTTAGACTACCAGTCTCTTACAACTTTTCTCCTCAATTCTTCATTGCTATAAAGTGGGTTTGGTTTTATTTATGGATATAGAAAGACAACAAGGGGGGGAGGTGATATCCAAGGGATAACATGTAAAAGCGAAAAACACTTGTTTCCAACATGGTCCCTGATGTAAGAGAAACGAGACATACAACACATGCAAATAACATACAGTCCTTCTAAGGTTAAAACAATTAAAAATAAAAAAACTACACATCAAAATACCAGATAAAACACCATGAACTACAAAAGCAATAAATTACCCTATCCCCAGTCTAGATTTTATTTTCACTTAATTGTCTATTTTATTCCACAAGTAGACCCTAACTTTACCTCTAAAATCCCTTTTTGTTGCTGCCATTTTAATATGAAGTGGAAGACTATTCCATAAAATAATTCCTGTATAAAAAAACGATTTTCTTGCTTCACTATTCACACATGGCACCTTACATGAACGGACACTGGCCCTAGTCTCATGGGCATGTTGAGTGTGTACCATCAAAATCTGAAAACCCAAATACTTTGGGGCTACACCATTAATAATACTGTACATATGATTGAGTTTAAGTTGTTCCACCCTAAGCTTGACAGGCAAAAAATCAACCCTCTTAAACTCATTTCTTCCCACATGATACCTAGAAGGTTTAGACAGTATGAAGCGGATCATATTATTTTGCATAATCTGCATCTTATTTTTCATTTTCATCGTCAGACCACTGTACCATGCTGAACATGCATAGTCAAAATGACATTGAATGAGTGCTGAGACGAGAAGTTTTTTTATTTTGGAGTCAAACTGCCTTGTATTACGGTATAAGAATTTCAATTTGCAGGCACTCTTGTTCAGTAATTTCTCTACAATGGAATATCCTGACAGTGTCTGATCCAATGTAATACCTAGATATGTAACAGAATTTTTTGCTTCAATTTCATTGTCGTTACATGTGACTTTTAGTACAGGTGCCTTTTGTAGCTTACGTTTGGTGCCAAATAGGATGCACTCTGATTTCCCTAGGTGCAATGACAGTCTGTTGTCAAACAGCCACTCTCTTACATTTTTAAGCTCTTCACTAAGAGTGTCTTCAATTTGGTGGATATCTTTTCCAGACACTAGTAGTGATGAGTCATCGGCATATAATAACAACTTACATTTGACTGCAGCTGGCATGTCATTTACATATATAAGGAATAATAAAGGGCCTAATATCGAGCCTTGGGGTACACTACATGTTATTTTCATGGGTTCAGACAGGACTCCATCAAAATCACAAATTTGATTTCTTTCTGATAAGTATGATTTAAACCATTTTAAAGAAGCCTTCCCAAAACCCATGCATTTCAATTTGGATAAAAGAATAGAGTGGTTCACTGTGTCAAATGCTTTTTGTAAGTCCAGTAACACCATGCCAGTATAGTTACCTTTTTCACTTTCTTGTCTGATGTAATCACAAAGATAAGTGAGGCATGTGTCAGTGGAGTAAGCAGATCTGAATCCAGATTGGAGGTCATATAGCAAATTATTCTGGATCAAATACCTCTCCACTTGATCAAAAACCACTCTCTCCAGTATTTTGGATACACTTGGTAATATTGACACTGGTCTATAGTTTTTTATATCTGTCCTACTATTCTTTTTAAACAAGGGGAGTACTCTGGCCCTTTTCATCTCAATTGGAACCTTACCTAATTGTATGGACAAATTTATAATATGTGCAATAACCTCACCAATAACATTAGCACTATCCTTTAAGAATCTGGCTGGAATATGATCCATGCCAGTAGCTTTGTTAGAAGATAAAGAAACTAACATTTCTATAATCCTCTCCTTAGATACTGGGTGTTGAAACTAATTGTCCCCTATGAGATTTGAATAGTCAACCTCCTGTCTCCCAATGTTTCTCTTAAGCTACCTGACCTTGGAATTAAGTTGGTGTTTTCGTCATATTTGTCTCTTTCACTTAGTATACTGGACCTCAAAATTTAGTGAAACACATAACATTCAAACACTCAACCTTCTGGCTTCCAAGCATTCTCTTATCACTCTACGCTATCCTACCTTACCAAAAAAAAGTTTTGTTTTTGGCATATTTGTCTCTTTAACTTAGTATACCGGATCTCAAAACTTCAATTAACTAATCAAACATCATTAGTATAGATTGTCGAAAAAAGTCATAGTATAGTATGTTGAAAAAAAGTGATAAAAAAGTCATTTATAGTATGTCGAAAAAAGTCATAGTATAGTATGTCGAAAAAGTCATAAAAAAGTCATAGTATAGTATGTTGAAAAAAAGTGATAAAAAAGTCATTTATAGTATGTCGAAAAAAGTCATAGTATAGTATGTCGAAAAAAGTCATAGTATAGTATGTCGAGAAAAGTGATTAAAAAGTCATAGTATAGTATGTCAAACAAAAGTGATAAAAAATGTATAGTATAGTATATCGAAAAAAGTCATAGTATAGCATGTCAAAAAAGTGATAGTATATATAGTATGTCAAAAAAGTGATAGTATAGTATATCAAAAAGAGTGATAAAAAAGTCATAGAATAGTATGTTGAAAAAGTCATAGTATAGTATGTCGAAAAAAGTGATAAAAAAGTCATAGTGTAGCATTCCCAAAAATGTCACAGTATCAATAATATGTTGAAAAAAGAGATAAAAAGTCATAGTATAGCATGTCAAAAAAAAGTCATATTATAGCATGGCGAAAAAAGTGATAAAAAGTCATAGTATAGTATAGCGAAAAAAGTCATGATATAGTATGTTGGACAAAAGTCATAAAAAGTCATAGGATAGTATAGTAAAGTCTCTTTAACTTAGTATACCGGATCTCAAAACTTCAATTAACTAATCAAACATCATTAGTAACAGCATGTTGAAAAAAGTCATAGTATAGTATGTTGAAAAAAAGTGATAAAAAAGTAATTTATAGTATGTCGAAAAAAGTCATAGTATAGTATGTCGAAAAAGTCATAAAAAAGTCATAGTATAGTATGTCGAAAAAAGTCATAGTATAGTATGTCGAAAAGTCATACAAAAGTCATAGTACAGTATGTCAAAAAAGTCATAAAAAAGTCATAGTATAGTATGTCGAAAAAGTCCCAGTATAGTATGTCGAAAAAAAAGTGATAAAAAAGTCATAGTATAGTATGTCGAAAACAGTAATTGTATAGTATGTTGAAAAGCACATCTTGACTCAGAGTCTCCTACAACTTTTCTCCTACTCTTTTTAATTCTTCATTGCTGTAAAGTGGGTATTGAAACTAATTGTCCCCTATGAGATTTGAACAGTCAACCTTCTGTCTCCCAATGTTTCTCTTATCTCCCTAAGCTATCTGAGCTGGGAAACAAGATTTGTTTTTGTCATATTTGTCTCTTTCACTTAGTATATTGGATCTCAAAACCTACTGAACCATATTGGATTTGAACACTCAACCTTCTGTCTTTCAATCATATTCTTATCACCCTAAGGTAACTGCCCGACAGACAAGTTTATGTTTTCGGCATATTTGTCTCTTTTGCTAAAAAAGTCATAGTATAGTATGTCGACCAAAGTGATTAAATAGTAATAGTATAGCATGTCAAAAAAAGTCATAAGATAGTACGTCTAAAAAAGTGAAAAAAGTCATATGTCAGAAAAAGTGTTAGAAAAGTCATAGTATAGTGATAGTAGTAACAGCGATAGTATAGCAAGTAAAAAAAACTCATAGTATAGCATGTCGAAAAAAGTGATAAAAAAAGTAATGTCAGAAAAAATTTTAAAAAAGTCATAGTATAGTATGTCAAAAAAAGTCATAGTATAGCATGTCAAAAAAAGTCATAGTATAGTATGTCGAAAAAAGTGATTAAATAGACATACATAGTATGTCGAAAAATGTCATAGAATAGTATGTCGGAAAAAAAGTGATAAAAAAGTCATATGTCGGAAAAAGTGTTAAAAAAGTCATAGTATAGTATGTCGAAAAAAAGTGATAAAGTCATAGTATAGTATGTCGAAAAAGTGATAAAAAGTCATAGTGTAGTGTGTCGAAAAAAGTCATAGTATAAGTATGTCAAAAAAAAGTGATAAAAAAGTCATAGCATAGTATGTCGAAAAAGTGATAAAAAAGTCATAGTATAGTATGTCGAAAAAAGTCATAGTATAGTATGTAAAAAAAAAGTGATAAAAAAGTCATAGTATAGTATGTCGAAAAAGTGCTAAAAAAGTCATAGTATAGTATGTCGAAAAAGTGGTAAAAAAGTCCTAGTGTAGCATGTCAAAAAAGTCCTAGTGTAGCATGTCGAAAAAAAGTGATAAAAAAGTCATATTACAGCATGGCAAAAAAAGTCATAGTATAGTATGTCGAAAAAAGTCATAGTATAGTATGTCAAAAAAAAGTGATAAAAAAGTCATAGTATAGTATGTCGAAAAAGTGATAAAGAGTCATAGTGTAGTGTGTCGAAAAAAGTCATAGTATAGTATGTAAAAAAAAAGTGCTAAAAAAGTCATAGTATAGTATGTCGAAAAAGTGGTAAAAAAGTCATAGTATAGTATGTCGAAAAAGTGGTAAAAAAGTCATAGTATAGTATGTCGAAAAAGTGCTAAAAAAGTCATAGTATAGTATGTCGAAAAAGTGGTAAAAAAGTCCTAGTGTAGCATGTCAAAAAAGTCCTTGTGTAGCATGTCGAAAAAAAGTGATAAAAAAGTGATATTACAGCATGGCAAAAAAATTCTTAGTATAGTATGTCGAAAAAATTATTAAAAACTCAGTATAGTAACAGTCAGTATTTTTTTTTAAATATTTTTTGGGGATTTTTAGGCCTTTATTTTCACAGGACAGACGAAGACATGAAAAGGGAGAGGGGAACTACATGCAGCTAAGGGATGCAGGTTGGAATCAAACCCTCAGCCTCTGCATCAAGGAGTAAACCTCTATATGTGCGCATCTGCTCTACCAAGTGAGCTAAGCCGGCTACACCCAGAAACAATTTTGAAGTATATCACTCTACTTTTTGCAAAAACTTCAAAACTTCTTAAACCTATTTCCTCCCTCATTTTTGTTTCAATTGACACCGAATTTGGGGAACTTCATCTCCAGACAAATCTTTGTTTATTTGCCATTTTTCTCCTCTTCTCCAGGCAGCGCCTTTTTCTTTTCCTGCTCAAAATGCTTGGCCCCAACCATCGCCCACGGAGCAGTTATAATTTCTCTTGGATTTACTTAAAAACGATCATTAATTGTTCACAGTACAAAGTAAAGAGCCAAAGAAACATCTGCTGGCCGTCTTCGTTCAACAATTTGTGTAATCTAAAAGGGAAAAAGAAGAGTTTCATACAAAAGCAAATTGTAAGTTATGATTTCCTAGTAACTACAGGACTTGTTCTCGAATAAATTATTCCAGGTCAAACTTTGGGTTGCAAGCTGTTAAGCTCTGTGTGTTTGTTTGTGTATGTGTGCAAGTATGTGGCTGAGTTCACAAATCCCCATCACCTTCCAAGATTCCAAGATTCTGCACTACTACTACTCTGTACAAACTACCACAGCGGTCGGGAAATGTGAAAATGTAGTCACATGGTGGTGAAGCCTGTACAAATAACGTTGTGGCCTAAAGGTTGGAAAATTTGAAAAGATGGCAGTTTGAATCTGTGATTCTGAGTGGTGAAAGAAGTACTAGTAATACCTCAACAGAAAATACTATATTGGGAGTAAATGTCCGACATTCAAAAGTGTACTACAGTAAAAGTACAGAAGCCAAACAGAAAAATGTACATAAAGTATTAAAAGTAAAAGCACTCATTATGCAGAATGGTCCCTGCATAATGGCGTTTTAATTTAATATAGATTTTATAATTAGATTTCTTTACTGAAGCATGAATGTGTAAGCAATATTTCTATGTAGTTTGGCTGGTTCAAGTGTATTTTTATTTTTAGTAATAAGATAAATGAAAATGAATTTCTAAAATAAAATAAATTATGTTTAGGTTACAATAAAGGTTGTAAGATGACATGGTTTTGATGATTATTTCCTAATAGAAACACTGAACACTGTATGATTCAAACACTTAAAAATAATCACAGTTAAATACAATAAACCTCGATGACACCAAATGAAGGCCACTGTGAAAAAGGTACTTTAAAAGGTTTTTCAAACAGTACAAGTCTAAATGGCAGCAAATTGTTTTGGTTAATAAAATAAATATTACCCTTTAACCCTGTACCTTAATCTTGAGTTGAGGGTTGTACTTTGGGGGTTCAAAAGTGTGTAAATGCACAAAAATGTTGTTTGGAAAGCACATAATGTCAGGTAAAAAAAATATAACATCTGGTAATATCCAGACTTTGGTATTTGATCAGTCAAGATGTTTGATGTCTTTTAAATGTTTTCATGCACCTGATTTTTACAAAACAAATGTGATTTTGGTTGAGTTACGCTACAGATTTTCAACGGAAACTGGTATGATAGTCTAGCAATGTGAGGTTAAAAAAAACCTCAGCAGGAGTCTCTTACCGTCCTGTGCATCTTGTCCTCCAAATCCTGGTTGATCCTCTGAAGAGCTGCATAGCTACTCTGAATCCTAAAAGAACAGAGAAAAACCATTATGGCCTGTTAAAAAATACAAACCACAGCACATGATGACAAGAGAGTATTTTACTGTTCATACAGCTCAATAAGCACCAGTAATCTCCACATAATTTTGGACAGAGGAATAAATAAATTACTACATCAGGGCACTGACGGAGAAACTCAGAGGGGATTTGCAGGATAATTTAAGTACTGACTCAGATTTGGAGATCACTCAAGATAAAAATCTGCTAAGCCAAATCCCAGTAAAAAGGGGTGATGATATGTTTAAGCGTCACAGCAGGAGATACTAAGACATATACTTAAAATATATACATATTTTATTATAGGAAATCAATAAACATACAAACTAAGCAGACCCGTAGCACTGACTCTACATCTGAAGACATGTTTTTTTCTCTTCTCTTTTTATTTCTCTTAGTGAGCTTAATGAAACAGGACCTCCTTGACTCTATTTCTTAACTTGTTCCTGGTGTTTTGTCACTTCTCAGTTCAGTATTACATTTACACATTAGCTCTCGGGCCTAAGAGAGTGTTGATAAACCAGCATTTATGGCTCCATTAACCAGACGAGTGTGGGCAGTGTAGACAAAAAGCAAAGACAAATCAGAAAACAAAGACCAGAAAGAGATTTAAGGGAGCGTAAATGAAAATGAAGGAGAGAGTGGTTCACTGATTGATGGAGAACAAACAAAACCGGCCATTATGACACCGAGGGCCGTTACTCATTTAAGAGGAGCGTAAGACCTCAGTCTGTCAGGCAGCACTCTCTGTATTCACACAAGCTTACCAATCATTTAGATGGTTTAAATTAGGAGGAGGGGTTGGGATTGGGTTGTGCCAATAATACCAAATAAAGATGGAATTTCTGCATAGACCGGAAAAGATCTGACTCAGGGCAAGAAAGTCCCCTGGGCACACGCAAATGCCTTGTCCGCCAGGCAGCCATACTTTCTGCTTTCCAAGTTTCAAAGAGGTTTAAAGTTTATTTAAACAGCATATTGTACATAGATGTAGAGATTATCCAATCCAGAGGACCACAGGAATAAGGTGAATTTGTGATTTGTGAATGATTCTGCAAAACCCTGAATTACACTAAGTTCAGTGACTTTTTTCAAATTCTACCTTTTTACAATATTTGCACATGGCAACTACAATACGGTTAAGGTTAGACAGATTGTGATTATGGCAAATTAAGTATGGTAAAGGTATGGTTAGGGTCAGATCATGGTTGAGGTTAATGAAAAGTGTTCATTTCAGGTCTGTAACAGGGCATAAACTCTGGTCTCCTCCTCCAGGGCACACACTACTTCCTGCGCTGAATCTGACTTAATTATTAATTAATTTATTATTAATTACTTGATACTGGGCTGCAAATGAGCTAAGTACCACTTTCATCGCCTTTACAGCATGTGAAAACACCTAATTTCCTCATCTACACAACGCAATTTTGCTGGGTTTCTCCCTGGTGGGGAAAGGACAGTTTGTGCATACATGAAAAGGCAAGCTGCCCACAGAGTCATGCACACATGCACACACACCTGCGTAGTTTCTCTGTAAATTTCTCCAGTTCCTCCTGGGCCCGGCGCAGCTCTGTCTCGAGGTACTGCCGAGTGGAATCAAACTCCGTCTCCACCATCTCTAATTTGTGGGTGGTGTACGACAGGCGCTTACGGAGGTCATCCTTGTGGTCGTGGAAGTAGCTGAACGAGCAGCAGCAAGAGTTTAGAGAACAGGAAGACAGTCACAACACTGATGCACTTTCATTGCTGTCAAAATTTGTCAGGTTCATCGAGCAAAAGAGAGAGGGAGAGAGAACAGGGACAGAGAGAAAAGGCAACAGAGTAAAACGTAAAGAGTGTATGTGTTTGTGTGAGAAAGAGGGAAGGGGATGAAGTGTAACTGGAGTGTAATTCAGCTTGGAGTGAGAGAGGGGAAGGCAGTGAGGCCGATGGGGAGGAGGAGATGGATGGAGGAGGAATACTAATCATTTCCCATTCACAGGGAGGGTCCAGAGCTTACACCCATCGGTGTAATGGTGAATTCCATTACACAACCACCCTATTGAATCTCTGAAAGAATAGGAAACATATTTTTTGCCCTTAGACACAGACTATGGGTGATTCATAAAAGGAGAAAATATAGAATGGACCACAGCTTTGTGTGCGCAAGTAAGCTTTAAAAGAGGGTGAATGGAACAGAAAGAGCATGAGAGAGTGAGTGTGAGTGAGAGGCCACAATACCACCCTATCAACACCACCACCATCAAGAGCAACAACATATCAGACAGTGAGCAATATTTGGTCATCTGATTCAGGTTTGAGTGTGGAGGATGAAAACACACCAACTGAAACTGACTGAGGGAGTGGATGGGGATAATGAAAGGCTAGAGATGGGGAGCAGTGGCTGTGTGTGCTCCGGGGGATTTAGCATTTTTCCAGACTGATGGATACTTGGCTCACAGAGAGGTTCGATGGCTCAGAACTGCCAACCAACAGGCGCAATGAGTGCACCTCCAAGTCCATCTTGGCCCAGAGCCTCAATTATGAAGCTGGCAGTAAAGGAGGAGAAAATGGTGTCCACAGAAAGACTTATAGACTGTGTTAATACGAGGGATGGATTACCTTTAATGTCTGGGTACTAGGTTGAAGATGTCCACTAATTAAGCCTTCACCAAGCAGTAAGAAATCAGTATATAGGAAGAAAAGCAAAAATAAGCCCAGTAACGTGGACCATGGCATTACAATAGTTAATAAACATCTGGCTGGGTGCAAAAACAGCACAGATATGCATCAAATGTGTAAAGGAATAGATAAAGAGTTTGAAAAAGAGAGTGTAGTGTATAGGTAGTGATTGATACCACTGTCATCACCACTGTTTTTAAAAGGCATCTGTCTTCAAATATCACTCTTACAAAGAAACCAAATAATGTAAGCATATTGAACTGTTCCTTTATAAATGTGGGGCAGGGGTGCCCTAAATCTGGGTGGGGAAAGTGAAAAGGAAGCGCTTGCCTCCCTCATTAGTTACCACTATTGAGGTGGCCCTTGAGCAAGGCCCTCAACCCCAACTGCTCTAGTGAAGCTTCAGATCAGACTGTGGTTGTCCTGGGCAGCTTCCATGTGTGAATGTGTGTAAGAGTGCAAAGGAGATTAGGGCATTACTGCAAAAGAGAGGCTTCCTCTGGCCAACTTCCTTGAATAAATAAAGGTTAAAAGTAAAAAAAAAAGTAAATAATTGTTTGACAGATGAGTCAGAGCAGAGTTTTTGTATCTTACATGCTGAGGCTCGCAGGTTCAGCCCCCTCCGCTTGCCTGACGCTACAACAAAACAAAATCTTTACAACCTCTCCGCTGTCTAACAGCTGCAAGTGATGTTGTAAAATCACATGGCAAAGAGCCAGAGAGCTATTGTAATGTGAAAACTGCTCTGGGCTCTTATCACTACGTAATGCCAGTTTAATTAAGTATGAGCACACAGTCATTTTGTTTACAGTATTATGTTTGTTGTGGGTCCAGATGTATAAGACTGTTGGTAAGTGCAGTGCAGCATTAACCTGGATGTAGATATCAGCTGAAACATGACAAGAGATATGAAGAGAAATAATGGGAATGAATATATACCACATTATGTTTTTAATGGATTTGTAATGGTCATGACCTCCCAATGAGAATCCATTTTCATTAGTCAAAATGAATGAAATGGATCCCCCAATTATGAGGCTGATGCTTAGAGTTTAAAACACTCCCTCCACAGACTGACTCATCTTACCTTCTTTTCTGATTTTTGCAACCATTTCTCATTTTGAGGGCAGTTTTGCCAATATATATCTTTTTCATATTTTTCTCAATGCCTCAGCTCTCATGTGTGTATAGTTGTTGCCTCTGCTGCTGCCGCCGCTGCTGCTGGTCGGCTGAATGTTGAAGCCAAGTTTGAACTCTAACCACAAACCAACAGTCAAAGCTCTAAGTCTTGCCTGGGGAGGCAGATAGGAGTTGGCTATCTGTGATGACCCTGGCAAGAGAGCAGAGAAAAACAGCTTTGAAGTCCCACAGATTAGCAGCACATTTAGTTCAGTTGACTCCAGAGAAAAACAGAGATTTTGGGTGCATTCAAAAATTGAGCCAGTTTAGTATGACGAAGCACAGCTGGGGGATCAATTAGATAAGTTCAGTAAGCAAACTTAAATAGCATGCAATACTTGTAAATTATTGCACCTCCAGTTGAACTTTACTCTTCCTATTGAAAGATCAATGCACAGCAATCTTTTTTCATACAATTCTGTAATCCAAAATATAAGCACATTTCCAAAATATAACCTCACACTTAAGAAAACTACAACACAGAATGTACTGTAGAAAGATTAATGTTTCTCTCTTGTTGGGAATAATTGAATGCCGCCACCACAAATTGCAGGACCCTTTGGAATAGTGAGTTATTGACCAGCTGACCACAGAGGTTATTTTTCAATAAATCAGTGTTATGATAAATGCATGTGTGTTTCCATTTCCATCCTTCATCACTGCTCTACAGTGGAGCTAGGGCTTGAACTCAGGTCTCCTGCACCTTAAGAACTTAATAACCTGCCACTAGCAAGCATAAAATGCCAGAATAAACCTTCCCAGTTGTACATCTTTCTTTATGCAGCTGCAGTTGATGGGTCTTAGTTATCAATGTGATGTTACAAATCATAAAATGTCAAATAACTGCAACTGAAAAAGGAATATCTATTAAGAGCAAAACAATTGCTAGAGCCCTTCAGAATTGTCTGCCAATCTTTGGATTTCTCTGCATGTTGAAGCAGCCAGCACTGGGCTGTAGTGAGAGTAATAATCTTCTTCTTTTTTAACCTTTCCAAAACCAAAAACACAAGTACAAAAGAAGTGTGCTAGTGCTAGTGTGCAAGTGCTTACTGTATCTGCTCCCATGTGAGCTGCAAAAGTTAGCACGTCCAGCTAATTAGCTTACGGCAGCTGGATTCTCACGAGATTGTGTAAAAATCGTGGGATCACATATCAAACGAAAAAGTCATCTTGTCAGGCTTAAAGT
This sequence comes from Sander lucioperca, assembly GCF_008315115.2. Lineage (NCBI taxonomy): Eukaryota > Metazoa > Chordata > Actinopteri > Perciformes > Percidae > Sander > Sander lucioperca. The sequence continues at coordinate 9,906,477 of NC_050190.1, read as the reverse complement.
AATGCCTTTGTGTTTGAACTACCAGCTTACCGAACCAATCAGCACTAAGTGAGGAGCTACGGGGGTGGTTTAGCAGCGACTGTTCGTTTAAATGCTAACTTTTATACATATAGGCCTACATATTTCAGACCTTTTCACAGGGTTTTTGTTTTGAAACACATTTTAGTGTTAGCATTAGTTTACCGTACATTAGCTAGCTACTCCTGATAAAACTTGATAGTGACAGTCGTCTTTTCAGACCTCCATAGTCTTCGGCTCGAAATGAGAAAACCTGCTTTTGTCTACTTCCAATTGAAAAAATTGAAAAAAAATCTACAACGAATTTTGAGTAGTAAATCTGCCATCGTCATGATTGTAGCATTATGTGCTGCAGAAGAAGGGAAAGCTTGACAGGAATAGCAACAGTAGCTAAGGAGTATGTGGCTTATAGCAAACTGTCAGTTACCCACCACAAATATATAATATGGCTGGGGCACAAACATTTCAATAAGTCCATATATTTGCCCTTTAAAACCCACTATGTCTTGTCCCTCAGAGCCAAGTAAGCATAAATGCATAAATAGATACCCGCAGCATAACATTTATCAGTCCCCACAGAGTGGCAGGGGAGGAGTTCAACAACAAACTGGAATGAATGTTTTGTTGCCTGCCGCCATTTCAAATGGCACCACTACTTATTATTTTTAATCTCCCTTCAACACTGACTCAGAAAACAATAACAGGTTTTGAAAACACTGTTAATATGGTTGCAGTAGCCGTTTTCTTATCTGCAAGTCACAGAGGGGGAGAGAGAGAAAGACAACAGAAATAGTTGCTGAATTGGTAAGTAAGTGTGGTTCTACAGAACCCATCCTCACATGCACAAACATAAACACACACCTTCCTGCAGTGCATAAGAAGTACTGTACCCTGTATCTTAACACCCCAGCCCTCCCAGGGGGATAAACAGCAGATCTTGGTGCCTCAGGTGTTGTTTGGCGAAGTAAACACCATCCACATGAAGGAACAAATCTAAGTCCTCGGTGAACCTCGTGTTAGGCTTACTGCTGTTTCTACACTGCCAGAAAAACAGCAAAAGACATGCAAATCAAGCACACTTTCCTCTCTGAAGTATTAAAAAAAGTCTACAGTGTAGATAGAAACACGAGTAAACCCGGTTTGCCTGAAACATTTTGCCCATGTGTAACAACTTGTCATAATGATCACACACACACACACACACACACACACGCACACACGCACACACGCACACACACACACACACACACACACACACACACACACACACACACACACACACACACACACACACATGCACACTACAGGGAGTACAACAAATAGTTGTTGTAATGCTGCAGACTATAACCTACTTGAAGTTTACAACAGTACAGTATACACACAGTTTCCACCTCCCACTCTGCCTGTATACTTTCTCTCTTTCATGACTCCAGTAGCAAGTAACAGCAGTTTTATTTAGAAAAAAACAAAAACCTTAATGTGAAACCTACTAAAGGTCACAACCAGACAGCATCCATCTCGGATCTACAATTAAAAGCCCTTATTATGCCCACAGGTTGAATTACTAGTAATGAGCTGCGGGAGGTGAGTGAGGTAGAGCCACTGCCTGCCAAGATATACTTTTCACAGTGACCAAATGAGGACATTAAACTTTAATGGCTGCTGTGCCATCCCTACTGTAGTCTGCTATTAAGTGAGCAGCTCACAGAGACACACTCACCATAGCTACTGTAAACGATAAACCTTCATGTTCCAGCTTAGAGGATAACTCTGTAGGCGTTATTTTGTTGTTTTGGTCATCATCTCTAATGGTTATGATGACATTGTACTAACCAATGTAATTGCTGAGCTCTGGGAGCATGGTGACACTGCTGCAAAGAAGTCTGATGGGGCAAGACACGATAGGAGTGAACAGTAAACAACCACTAAAATCCTTTCAACAAATGCTCCAAACAAACAAAGGTAGTTTGTCATGCCTTTCATATTGACCCATATGAACGTTTCTGATCTGGTGCCTCTGTGGGGAGAAAACACGTTTGTCAGAGGCTTTCAAGACCATAAAAAAATATTAATATGACAGTTTTCTAACCTGCCAACATTACTGTTTAGTTAGGTTTAGGCAAACAAACTACTTTGTTAAAGGAATAGTTTGGCATTTTGGGAATTACAGTTATTTGCTAGTGAGACAATCTATACCACTAATACACTGTATAAAGATGGTCTCCTCTTCCTCCCACTGTACAAACATATTGTATACTGTATTACATATTGTAGGTAAAATGGAAAGTGAGCACACACATAATGTTGGTAACATTCCCTCATTGCAAAGGACACCTACAGTAGTATGGTAGGTCAAAATTGAACTTGGATATCTGTCTAGAAAGCGGTGATAGGTAATCATTTTACCATTTACTCATTATTCTGGGCGATTGTGTGATTGTCTGACTGGCCATGCTTCTGGCCCCATTTATCTTATATTTAGCGATGCCACTGCCTTCCCAGACCTTAGCAATTAACTTAATGTAAAGCAATGTAGTAGGAACGATGGGCAAAACTATAAAGATAGGACCCGAGTTGCAATAAACCAGAATTATTCCTCAAAATGCATCTCAACTACTGCGTAACTGAAAAGGAAGTCTCAAACAGGCTTAAAGCCAAAAGAGACCAAACAAGAGCGGAAGTGGTGTTAATTAGCAACATTATTTTACTATTTTTTCCCTTGGTATGATCTAGCACAGTGGTTGAGCCATGTTTTGTGTATTTCTTCTGATGCAAGACTCCAGAAATACACCAATCTCTTGTGCATGCTCCACTACCAGCAGCCAGAAAAACAGATCTGTGGATTAAGTCACTAGAGCAATGATGATGACTAGTCAACACAGTTTGCTGCCTGAAGACAAGAACTGCAACTGAGAAGCGATCCCCACACTGTTTATCTCTTCTTTAGTTTCTATCTACATATCAAAAGAGATTCAACCTTAAGTGGGTGGGAGGAAGAACTTGTTCGCCTTGAAACTAATAAAACATATAAAGCACTCTAGCTTCTTATAATTCAATTAAATTCAATTTTATTTATAGTATCAAATCATAAGAGTTATCTCAAGACACTTTACAGAGAGTAGGTCTAGACCACTCTATAATTTACAAAGACCCAGCAATTCCAGTAATTCCCCCAAGAGCAAGCATTAGTGCGACTGAAGTATCAGTTTTTATTTGAGGTTGTATCAAATCATCTACAAATTTCATTGATAACATTTGCATTGCTTAACTGTGTTTTTGATAAGGGTATACATCAGAACTTGATGTACAGTAACAGACAGAAGTATCAGACCTGACCATGTTTATTACAGGTAATCTCAAACAGTTTAAGGCCACACAGCAAATATGTTTGAATTCACTGTTGGGCTTTGCGACAATAATGCTGTTTTCCAACACAAAAAGCTCCTGGGGATAAATTAAAGGATAAAGAATTGTTTCCGCTGCTGTGCTGTGACTCATTTAGCTCCCTCCAGCTCCTTCATGTATCCTTGGCGCTTTAAACAGTCATAGCAAAATAAGTTTTATTTGTGTAGAGTAGAAGCATGTATGTGTATGTATATCAAGCTTCAGAGGAAACAGCAAGTGTTCAATTAATTTTGACAATTTGTAGGCATACAGTGCCTTGCGAAAGTATTTGGCCCCCTTGAACTTTTTGACCTTTTGCCACATTTCAGGCTTCAAACATAAAGACATAAAAATGTAATTTTTTGTGAAGAATCAACAAGTGGGACACAATCATGAAGTGGAACGGAATTTATTGGATATTTCAAACTTTAACAAATAAAAAACTGAAAAATTGGGCATGCAAAATTATTCAGCCCCCTTAAGTTAATACTTTGTAGCGCCACCTTTTGCTGCGATTACAGCTGTAAGGCGCTTGGGGTATGTCTCTATCAGTTTTGCATATCGAGAGACTGAAATTTTTGCCCATTCCTCCTTGCAAACCAGCTCGAGCTCAGTGAGGTTGGATGGAGAGCGTTTGTGAACAGCAGTTTTCAGTTCTTTCCACAGATTCTCGATTGGATTCAGGTCTGGACTTTGACTTGGCCATTCTAACACCTGGATATGTTTATTTGTGAACCATTCCATTGTAGATTTTGCTTTATGTTTTGGATCATTGTCTTGTTGGAAGACAAATCTCCGTCCCAGTCTCAGGTCTTTTGCAGACTCCATCAATTTTAACCATCTTCCCTGTCCCTGCTGAAGAAAAGCAGGCCCAAACCATGATGCTGCCACCACCATGTTTGACAGTGGGGATGGTGTGTTCAAGGTGATGAGCTGTGTTGCTTTTATGCCAAACATAACTTTTTGCATTGTTGCCAAAAAGTTCAATTTTGGTTTCATCTGACCAGAGCACCTTCTTCCACACGTTTGGTGTGTCTCCCAGGTGGCTTGTGGCAAACTTTAAACGACACTTTTTATGGATATCTTTAAGAAATGGCTTTCTTCTTGCCACTCTTCCATAAAGGCCAGATTTGTGCAGTATACGACTGATTGTTGTCCTATGGACAGAGTCTCCCACCTCAGCTGTAGATCTCTGCAGGTCATCCAGAGTGATCATGGGCCTCTTGGCTGCATCTCTGATCAGTCTTCTCCTTGTATGAGCTGAAAGTTTAGAGGGACGGCCAGGTTCGTAGATTTGCAATGGTCTGATACTCCTTCCATTTCAATATTATCGCTTGCACAGTGCTCCTTGGGATGTTTAAAGCTTGGGAAATCTTTTTGTATCCAAATCCGACTTTAAACTTCTCAACAACAGTATCTCGGACCTGCCTGGTGTGTTCCTTGTTCTTCATGATGCTCTCTGCGCTTTAAACGGACCTCTGAGACTATCACAGAGCAGGTGCATTTATACAGAGACTTGATTACACACAGGTGGATTCTATTTATCATCATTAGTCATTTAGGTCAACATTGGATCATTCAGAGATCCTCACTGAACTTCTGGAGAGTGTTTGCTGCACTGAAAGTAAAGGGGCTGAATAATTTTGCACGCCCAATTTTTCAGTTTTTTATTTGTTAAAAAAGTTTGAAATATCCAATAAATTTCGTTCCACTTCATGATTGTGTCCCACTTGTTGTTGATTCTTCACAAAAAATTACATTTATATATCTTTATGTTTGAAGCCTGAAATGTGGCAAAATGTCAAAAAGTTCAAGGGGGCCGAATACTTTCGCAAGGCACTGTATTTCCCACTATTCCTGATCAGATCAAATCACATCAGGGAGCCACAGCAGGAGTCACTGCAGGGGGGCTTTTCCACATCTCGTTGTGGTATGTGTGTGTGTGTGTGTGTGTGTGTGTGTGTGTGTGTATGTGTTTTGTGCACTTCAGGGCTGGCGTGTTCTCTGTTTGACTAATTTAGAAAGTGGAAGTTTCATATTGGCTTCAGCTGAGCTTTTAAACACATTCCCCATCACTTACAATGAAAGCGCAATAGGAAGGAATGTATGAACAGGAGGAATGATTACAGCAGGCAAAACTGATTGCAATGTTTGTGTGGGCACCTGACTATTGTTTAAAGACGGACTTCAAAAATGATGGACATATCCTTTAAGACTTTAGAAATGGTAGGAGTATTCATTTCTTTCAGTACCCAATGAGCGAGTCAATACCATTTTCACCACAGAGTGTGTTTAAGCTAAGTAACATAAAGCCATTTTTGCCTCAATGGAAAAGCTCAACGTGGCACTAGACTGAGCTAAACGAAAGAGAAGCTTTATGAGATGTACTGTACGTTAAATGGGGAGTAAATTGCAGCCCCATCTGTAACTCACTTCTGCCAAACCTACAGTGTGATACTGTACTGGCAGCCCACAGCTCCTCATAGTCCAATTTAAACCTGCTCTATTATGCTGCATAGTCCAATATTTCTTTGCATTGACTGGATCACCGTCTGTCACACAACACAATATAAGAAACTGGATCTGACTGGTCGATCCTGACAAAGGCTAGTCTTGGATTGCCCGATCTCCACAGCACTGTGTCAGTGCTGAAGTATGGTCTGGCTGCATGAGTTAACATTCTGGTATTGTGGAAAAAAATGCTCTGGGTTGTTTGTATTTCTTTAAAGAAAATCACAATCTTCTTGGGCGGTGCTCCTCCTCCACAGTGCTGCGGAGGAGGGTCTGGCAAGTCCACACAACATTCTGGGATGGGAGAAAAACGTGCTCTGGTTCATTGGCATTTCTTTAAACCAATCACAATCGTCTTGGGCGGTGTAAAGCGCTGAGCAGAGCCACGGTGCCGCTGCAAAGTAGACTCAGTAAGAAACTTGTTTTGGTGGAACATGTGTACGTTCAAAAGTTGTTTTAGTCATGCAACAGAAAACTCAGATTGGACAGATAGTCTAGCTAGCTGTCTGGATTTACCCTGCAGAGATCTGAGGAGCAGTAAACCATAGTCCTAATAAATCCACTGGAGTTAAAATTTACAACACAAAGAAAGCGGAAAGTAACAGACATCCGAAAATGGACATCCGAAAAGAGTGAAATCCGGTCGGAATTTCCCGTAGAACGAGAGCAATCCCAAAAGTGGAACGTCGTGGCTATAGACTACTCATTGAGTGAATATTATAAGAACTAGAATTAATATTAATCAATAGTGTGGTGTAGGCCTGTTATGAAAAATGCCCTGTGATAATTAATGATGCCAGATTTTGCACTATGTTACTACGCAGTGACTTGACTTGACAATGCTTTTTATAATCAAAATTAGGATAGTAAATATACAAAGCCCACGACTGAAAGGGAATAGAAAGAAAAAATAGATGATGTTGTGATTATAAAGTACAATACATTTTATTATTATTTTTAACTTATTTTTATTTTATATTTTTATTCATTCTATTTCATTTCAAGGTTTGGATATCTGTGGGCATTTATTTGCACAGAAAATAGATTCTGATATTGTTGAACATTACATTGTGTAAAGAATGTGTAAAGAATACTGTTGTTAACTTTTCTAATAAATCTACATTGTGAAGCAACACAAACTGTATTTGCACTGAATTGGAAATGATATTTTACAAAAATACACTGAATTACAAGGCTGTAGAGAACAGTGTGATATTGCAGACTTATATACTAAGATTTTAATTACATTGTTATTATATAGTCAGTCATAAAGTAAAGTGGGCCGGTCTAAGGCATGAAACTCCAGGGCTGAAAATGAGTCCCACTCCGGCCCTGGCGGTGATATCAAAAGGGGAGGAGAATGCCTGACACTCTCTTGTCTCTCACATGCTGGATGTCAGGCTTTATACCAGCACTGTACATCTGGTAAGCCAGAATAGACAAGGGCTAAACAACAGGTTTAATAGTCAACAACATTATTTTGGAAGCAATAATAATAAATTGACTGCATTTACTTCTGCATTTACATGTCAATGTCAATTTACTAGTCAAGGGAAGTAGCCTGGGGAAACAATAAAATGTCTTTCGTGGCTCTGGAAAGAGTTTTGAAAAGTCTGAAGCATTTAAAGCCAAACTAAACTAAATTTAAAGTTACAAACTAACAGGGTTGTTTCCTAAGGGACGGTCTAAGAAAAGTAGCTACAGTTGCATTATGGGAAGTCTAGGATCCATGACCCATACAACTCAAAGTCAGATTTTCTAATCTGCTTCTCGCAAGTCACCCAACTTTATAAATGTGAAATCTATTCTTCCCAACTTTCTGGCACTAAATTGGTTTCTGAAACAGGGAAATTGACTTTTATTTTAAGGTTAATGTATTGAGAAAAACAGGTTACCAGTAGTTTAAGCAGGTTTCTTCTAGGTTTTTCTATAGCTCCATATTAACGATTAATCAAAGGGGTCTTTCTAAAGCTCTTCCCAGCTTTCTGTCTCTTTAAGGTAACCTTTTTGATCTGACAAATTATGGGTTTCACTGTACATACAATGATTGTACTGTCAGCACGACGCCTTGGGCTAAAACACCAACTTTATCTTTTTTTCTGATAAAAATTAAACACAAATTAATAGACTTAATTTAGATTCATCAGGTAAAGTGACGTTCAAGTCACCTATAAATCCAAAGATGTTTCCTTCTCATCTAGAAAAACAAATCCAGTCCTCATAAAATTGAATTACTTTTTTAGCCCAGGGCACATTTGTGAGATCTCTAAAAATATATATTTTTTATTATTATTATTATTATTATTATTATGATTATTATTAATATTATTATTATTTATTTTTTTGTACAATTCCTGACTGGGTAGTAAATACTATGGTGGTTAAAAAAGGGTGAAATTAATAAACTTGACAAAGATTTTATATTTATGTTCTGTACCTGTATGTTTCAACAAAATGTGTTCTCTTTCTCTTTTTCTATCAGTGTTTTCTGACATACAGTAAGCGGACAATATTATGGCTCCAGAGCTAGACAGTGCCGCAGGCCAGCAGTTCATTGTGTTCTTCACCCCTTCATAACCTTTCAAACAAGCAACAATAGTCAGACACAAAGAGAGAGAAAGGAAAGAGACAGTGTACCAAAAAGATAATTCAAACAAGATATACAGTACATTGTGTGTTGTTAAGACCACAGCCTGAGTTACGAGAGAATAAATTTAGTCCTAACTGAACAACAAAGTTGTGACATACATTACCTCTGCTCACAGACTGTTGAGATACAACACTACATACACCGAGAACTGTTTTAAAGATCAATTGCTGCTGCTGATTTACTGGTTAATGTTTATGCTTGGTATATGTTGTATTTAATACCTTATATTTTTTATTCTTTATGCTTCATTTTACATAAAGTAAATGCTCATACCGTACATTCCATAACATTTGACATTCATGTCCCCCTCAGGATAAATTTGAATAACTTTGATGATCCCATCTACAGCACTATCATCAGGTCATTGACCAATGGTGGTTATGACCAAATACCTGTACAATTTCCCTGCATGGGATCAATAAAATGTGTCTTATTTGTAGCTTTATATAAAATGTATAGTATTTTAAATCTGCAGTAACACACTGACATATTATCGTTTTGTAAGCTAATAGGGCAAACTTGGTAGCAAACAGTTGCCTATTTACATATTCAGCAGACATGGAGTAAACATCACTTGAAGTTGTGTTTCCGGCCACTTAATAAATGCTAGTCCAACATTGACTATCTACCAATTCCTGAGGGAAATATCTGGCTCTTTAGCTGCTAAATGCTCCACTATGTTAACCACCTAGTTGGCATCTCTGTCTGTCGTTTGGTGCTGGTCCTTTTTTCTGAAAATTGCTGGTTGCTGCAGCTGAAAACAACGCTGGTGATGAGAGCGGTGAGACCAAAACAGTAAAGTTGCGGGGCAGAAAACCAAAACAATGAGCTGAAAGATGCTAAAAGCTCTATAGAGCTTTAGGAAACTGCAGTCTGGTGATAATTCCCATTTGTCACTACAAGTGACTCCTTTCTTTTCCTTTTCTTGTGATCGACATTTAATATAAAAATATTGATCGGTTAAAGGAGATGCAGTCTTTGTTGACATGCTGTTGTCCACAAACATTTTTACATTTGCAATTTTAGTGACTGCAAAACAGCAAATTCACATACATCTCACAATGCAATCAAACCCTTACAAAAACAATTTGCTATCCAAACATTCACTGAACAAAATAAGACTACAGTTTATAATCCTGCAACAGCATACAGAAGGTCAGCTCAGCACTGCGGAGCACAAAGAGGTACAAAGGGACATGATGGCCAAGAATCGCCTTTGAAGAAAGGACCCTGTGCTTTTTACCTTCGGGGCTTTTTCTTTTTATCATCACAGCCCAGATTGAACATCTGGAAATCAACCATGCATTGCACTGCAGGAGAAGACCAGGGGTTGGTGAGCTTTGTGTGCATGTTGGCTGAACGTACAGCAGCAAGCACAGCCCTCCAGGGTGCAATGAAGTAGTAATTGAGGTTTAATGGGTGCAATAGGTGCACAGTTTGTTCAACATGTAGCTCGTAAAAGTGATAAATGTGTTTGTTTGTTTGACAAAAAGCTTTGTTTTCTGGTGAAACGGCATGCTTTTTTTTGCAGCTTGACACATAACAGAAGCCAGAAAACAAATTATTGTTCATATAATAGGAACAGTCTCTGAACCATTACACTGAACAAGAGATATCAGGACTGAAGCTAATGCATTAATGAGCTGCAAGAACAAAGAAAGAATCATCATCAGGGCTAAAATGTCCCCATGTGGGGACATTGAGATCAAGTTAAAACCCATGTTGAAGAGCTCCATCCTCATCTATTTTATATGTGATATTAAAATGCCACACATCCAACTCTTCTGACATACAGTACATAGACTTTGTGTTTATAGGACACCTAAGTTCTACTGTATAGTATAGGCGCTCCAGAGGCTTATGTTGCTCGGCTGACCCTGTCCTGTTGGCTTTGACAGAGCCTTATAAATGCTGTGTGGCAGACAGGCGTATCTCCAATAGTCCAGGGAGTGATGGGGGTGGTGAGGTGGGAAGTCAAAGAGAAGAGTCTGAATCGAAGAATACAGATACTGAACATGTGCGCACTCAAAGACAAAGCCAACACCTTGGGTACCCTCCAAGGCAGATCCCTCATCAACCACTTCCAGATGCAACAGTACAGTCACAATCACAAATGAGTCCCGCATAAACCTCTGATCTCATCGTCTCGGAAATAATTAGACAGGAGAATGAGAGAGCGGGGAGGTGGTAAACTGCTTGGGGCTAACCTGAAGGGCGCCTTGGTATGGCATCTGCTTTTGGAAGATATGTGCCTAGCTTATGGAAAATACGAGAGAGATGAACAAACAACGCCTCTTTAGGCATATTCCTCAAAGTCTGAATGAAGCCCAGTGAGCTAGTGAATGTCTCCCAGCGGCTGGTGCAGGAGGCAGATAATGGGTAGATACAGCTGATGAAGGTAAGCTGCAACATTTGTAGAGACCTAATTAAAATTCACAGCGTAAGTCAAGTGAAACTAATACAAATTGTTTTCTTTCTTCTTTTTAATGTCAAAAGATAACTGCTAGATTAAATGTTACATCTCTTAAAGTTAAACTTTCTGTAAGCAAGGAAAAAAGAAATCTCATCATCCTAATTGTCAAATAATTCAGTGAGTTTCCATGAGTCCAAGGGTAGTGGAAGTTTCTTTGTGTACATACTGTCATAGCTGCTGAGTTTAGTTTTGGATAAACTATTAGGCAATACAGGGGTGATAGAATGATTATATAGGGTATTTCACACTGTTCCTTAAGGTCTCCTAATAGGGTATGCAACATTGGTTGGGCTGAAAATGGCCCGGGTGCTGTTCTATGGGCCCTAATGCAACCCTGTGAAAAACCCCTGGATGAAAAGAGAGGATTTCTCCCTTATATGGTCTGGTCCCCTCCCCTCTGTGCCACTCCGTGCACACCACGTCACACACATTACACAGAAATGTTATACATTGTTTGTCTGCTATTTCATTACTAAATTCACTTCTGAGACTTTTTATGCGAGAAATCAACTATTACTTACGGGTTACTGGACTACCAAATGCTGCTGCCCAGACGGAGCTCCGTCACGGCTGGCAGCCCGCGGCGCTCCATACCTAGCGCAAAGTCACCGTTTCTGGGTTTCTGGACTACCAAATGCCGCTGCCCTGACGGAGCTGCACAGCCGGCAGCTTGCTGCTCTCCCTCCCCTCTTCCTGCTAAATGGCCGGTGTGTGTAAGTGAGAGCGCGGTCAGCGAGCTTGTTACGCACGCAATCTCTCATGGAGCATTATAACTTCGAAAAACGACAGGTTCCACTTAATCTTATACTGGATATGTGTGTTGAGTTATTTAAACTCCAGATAGAGATCCAGCCAGCTCAGCGGGTCTGTGAAGGAGAACAGTCGGACCGGCAAGGCAGCATGCCAAGCACTGGCCGCTGTCACGTCAGACTGTGGAGCTTGTCAAGTCCGACACAGTCTTACCAAATTTGCAATTAGCCATCAATTTTCGTAAAACGGCCCGTATTTGAGATCTACATAGTTGATTTATCGCATTAATAAGTCTCAGAAGTGAATTTAGTAATGAAATAGCAGACGAACAATGTATAACATTTCGGAGATCTGCGCGACCTAGATTCAGAAGACTAGCTGATCTCAGATCAGCGGCCTATGTAAATTTTGGGGCGTGACAAAGGGAAAGACTAGAGCCAAATAAGGTACAGCCACCGAGTTGACGTCAACTTTTAGCTTTGTTGTGATTCGCCCGTTTTCAGCAGCAGTTTCAAATTGTGAGATTTGCATAGGAAAGGGGTGTCAATGAGACTCTGAGGTTCTATGTATGCCTATTTTACCCACCCAACTGTCGTAATTCAACTATGACAAGGTAAACTCAGTTTTGCATTCTATCACCCCTTTAACATTTCGGCCTATAATTTCAGTTTGACACTAACATTTGTATTACACTTTTATGGAAAGTTCAGCATTTCCACTGTCTGACTGGCACAAGTCTCGGCAAATTACCTCATAAAGAGAACATTAATAATCTAAAAATAACAGAATAATAGCAATTACAGTACCCACACGGAACTTTGAAGCGGAAAATTAGCACAAGATGGAAAATATGACTTATCTACATTAAGGCTACAATCAAAATTTTGCAAATGTCATAAAAACTGACTTTTATGAAGCTAATATTCTCTTTATGTACTCTTCTTCTTCTTCTTCTTTAAAAAAAAAGTGTAAAATATAACACTATGGATTTACTGTTCTCTTTCTCTCGATCTCTCTTAATCTATACAAGGTGATGAGTTTAATGAGAACAACTTTCTCTCTCATGATGCACATGTTCAGCCATAATTGCTTATCTGTGGTATCATCTTGCCCAGTGAATGAATATGAGAGTTAATTGAGGGCTGTGAAAACATTTGCCGCCTCATTATTCTCACGCCAATAAAATCCAAATGACAGCTGAATCGACTGAACAAAAAACAATGCAGATTTTACTTCATAACAAAACCCAACAGTGTACAGCAGCCTCACTTCTTCTGCTGCAGAGATTACAGTGACAACAAGCTTCAGTTTACTCAAACACGCTGCACAATGTGTATTGATATTCTCCTACTGCACTGTTGAATGCACAGCCATCTACCCAACCCTTTTGTGGAAGCTATGCAACACATGGACAGAACGACACAACAGCTACTCACAACAATCATTATCTTCATAAGTGTTGCAGAGCAACTACACGCACTTGTCTCCGAGCAGCTAATAAAACCAGGCATGCACTTCTCTTCTTTCTTGCCTTACCGTTTATGTGCTTTTCGCCTCATTTTCAGCAGATAAGATCACAATATTCATTAGCCTGTGCATCCCTTCAGAGCAGCATGCATTTAAAAAAAGCCTCCTCCAATTGTGACTGGAGACAGGCTGGTAGGCAGAGAGAGAGAGAGAGAGAGAGAGAGAGAGAGAGAGAGAGAGAGTGTGTGTCAGAGGGAGTTGAGCATTGAATGGAGCAGGAGGAGGTGTATGGAAAGAGGAGGGGTTATTGGACTGAAGGAGAGAAGCAAAGGGAGAGAGAAGAAAAGGGAGAGAGAGGTGTGGTGCTGGTGTCACTGCGGGAGGAGAGAAGGTAAAAGTGAAAGTGGCTAACCTCGTGTCATGCTGCATCTCTCCATCAGATTCCTGGTAGGAAGAGAACAAGAGAGGGTAAAATGATTATATTTATTTATCAAGCAGATTTATCTGGCGCTGCTGCTGCCACTGCATACTGTGAAGTACCTCTTATCTGGTGTTTAACGAGCTCTCAGAGCGGCTAATGTCTCAGCAAACAAATATATCCATTATTTTCTCACATACATATATCAATATTGAGAGCTTTAAGTGACAGAGGGAGGAGGGAGAGAAACAGAGCAAGAAATGAAAGTTTAAAAGTGCAAAAGAAAAATGCAGATATAAAAAGAAAGTGACTGAGGGTGAGAGGCAAACTTACTTATTTAAGAAAAGCACAAAAGATGAATGATAGAAAATGGAAAGTTCTAAGAGGAAAAGTAAGAAGGTCAACAAACCTGAATAATTGTAGCCTATGTATGAGAATCAATTTAAAATTAAAGCTGCAAGCAGCGATGGACGGGCCCTCGCAGCTGTGCGCGTGTCGGGGTTACTGGCGGACATCGCTCCTTGCGACCGTGCATTTGCGTGGCACTCAGACACTGCAAATCGTCACCAATGAGAAGGGAACTCCCTGCTGAGTTCAATGATACCTCACACAAGACTCTACGTCATACAGTTCATTAGCTGTGAAAGGGGGCGTGGCCTAAGCATAGGGGTCAGGGCAAACCTTTACCAATAAAAAAGGAAGTCTCTGCTGAGTTAATTGATACCTCACATAAGACTCTACCTTAAACGGGTCAACAGTTATGAAAGGGGGCGTGGCTTAAGCATAGGGGGCGGGCCAAACCATCACCAATGAATAAGGAACTATCTGCTGAGTTCAATGATACCTCACACAAGACTCTACCTTAAACGGTTGAAATGTTATGAAAAGGGGCGTGGTCTGAGTAAGTGGGCGTGGTCAAAGTATAGGGGGCGGCTCAGTATCACATATAGACCACACATATAAGTTTCATGTAAATCGGATGATGTTTGTCATATAAGGCTGATTTCCTGTTGCCAGCGGGGGGCGCTATGACCAAAAGTCAATATTGGCCTGTAGATGTCCTCAGGACTGGACTCTTGTTGATTGTGGGAAATTTCAAGCAGATATGACAATGTACACTGTAGTTACAGCCACTTTCTCGTTCATCGCTAAACACTCAAAATGGCCGCCACGCCACGTCCACACCGTTTGATGAAAAGTTTTTCTTTTAATAACTTTTCATCTTTAAGGTGTTGAGATGGTACAGACCAAATTTGAAGTCCATCGGATGAAATCTCTAGGATGAGTTTGTTAAAGTCTAGCACCTTGACTTTTAGGCCTACTTCCTGTTGCCACTAGGTGGCGCTATGACTTTGAGTCAATTTTATCAGTTAAATGTCCTCCGAGTTAGAGTCTTATGAATCCTGAAAAGTTTTGAGCCAATTGGACAATGTACACTCAAGTTACACCCACTTCCTGTTTTGATGGCGAAACGCACAAAATGGCCGCCCCACCATGGCCATGCCCTATGACGAAAAGTTTTTCTTTTAATAACTTTTCATCTTTAACATCTTTAGATGGCACAGACCAAATTTGAAGTTCATCGGATGAAATCTCTAGGAAGAGTTCGTTAAAGTACGACATGTGGAAATGGCCAAAATGGCACTAATTTCAAACTTTGAATTCAAAATGGCGGACTTCCTGTTGGGTTTAGGGTATGGCTCCAATGACGTTACTTGTACGTCTTGACATGCTACATATACCAAGTTTTGTGAGTCTACGTTAAAGGTACTGCAGGGGCTCAATTTTTTTAAGTTTGTAGGGGGCGCTAGCGAGCCATTTTTGTGCGCCTATTCCCGAAACCCTTAAAATATGTAAATTTTCACCAGACTTGATGCGCCCGCCAATTTTGGTGAGTTTTTGAATATGTTAAGCCCCTCAAAAAGGCAATTCATTTGCCGTAATAATAATTCCTTCAGTTTCAATAGGGCCTTCGCCGCTGTCGGCGCTCTGGCCCTAATAATAGATTTTGGGAAATACACTTCTTGGCTTGGAGTTAGAGTAAAAGATACCACTCTCGTGTTTTTACGTTAAATATGAAGCTACCAGCAGCAGCCTGTTAGCTTAGCGTAGCATAAACTTTGGAAACGGGGAAACAGCTAGCCTGGCTCTGTCCAAAGATAACAAAAATTCAGTCTACCGCCATCTTTAAACCTCACCAATTAATACATTATATTAGTTTCCCAAACCGACAAGTTGTGGCTGTTTCCCTGTTTCTACCTAAACGCCAAGCTAAGCTAATAGCTTCTGGCTTCAGATTTATCGTACAGCCATGGGAGTGGTATCAATCTTCTCATCTAACGTGAAAGAAAAGAAAACAAATAACGCGTACAAAGATGGAGGTGACACCCCAAACCACTCAGTAATTCTCCATCATGACTTCATACGTGGATCATGGTATAGATATGATTGTGAGAACAGCTTCTTGTTTGCACAAATTTTTTTAGTACACATGAATTATGCATGACATGGATTTCACAAGAGCATTTACCATTTACATTTTCACTGGTGCTTAATTCTTTGGTGCAGAACCAATTACTCAATGCATCCCCAGGACCAGAGTTGACACAGCAGAGCTATGTGCAGCCAAGGTCCAAAAAAACCCAACAATCTACTGTAACACTTTAGTGACACAAACCTCCGCAATGTATGCTCATGATCATAAACTTTATAGAGCACAGAAAGTCAGATACTGTTTGCGTGTTGTTAGTGCTTCAGCAGGTTAGTGTGTTTGTGCAGGTGCTTGTGTGTGCCAAGTTGCATGCAGTTTCCGTCAGCTTCAATATTTATTAGAGGATTCAGTGAGGTACAATGAATGTCGCAGGTAGACACAGCTTCAACATGAGAGTGCAGTGTGTGTATGTGAGCATGTGTATGCTGTGCTTCATGATGTTGTTCAATCTGTGTTGTGTGGGTGTTACAAACAGTGCGAGTGATACAGCAGGATGACTCATACAGCTACTGAATGAGACAACGCTCAGTAATCCTCTCTGTCCATCCCTCCATCCCAGCATCCCTCTGTGTGGGGAGGGCAAGCCTAGAGAGAGAGGGAGGAGGAGGAGTGGTTTGGCATTCCTGGATGTAGAGTCCTTTTTTCCCTCCTTGTCCATTTAAGTCACTAACTGTGTGAAAAGCTGCCATACAGCAGTTTTCTCTCTTGATACCAAATGTATTCCTTTCAATGTGTACACCCACTCATCGGCTGAACAGTTGCTAGGGAGCTGCCATCCAGTGAATGAATTCTAATCAGGATTGACATTGGTCAAGGTCCGCATTTAACAGAATAAGAGTGCAACCAGTGCAGCAGGGTGTGAGAGGCCATAGTACTGAGTGGCTTTTCTAAGCCCAAGGCTCAAAAGCACCAAAAAAAATGGAGTGTTTAAATTATTAATATATTAGCTACCTTCACACAGGCAGCGAAGCAAGATAGTGAAATTTGTTTGAAACCCAAGGCATCTTTCTCTCTTTTACTCTGGGCTCTGAGTAAATAAGCAGTAAATAAGGGCGGATGTATTTTTAATACCACATGCCAAAGGGACCAATACGTTCTCTTTGCTATCTCTTGGATGTTTGGAGGGCAGAGAGATGCTAATGCATTTAAATCAGAATTAATATAGGACTTTACCATAGCACTCCTTTGAGAACATCATGGCTATGAAAGTGCACATCCAGTGAGAAAAGATGAATTCGAACCGCAGGTTATGCTTTCATTTCCAGTCTGTGTTTGAAAAGAACGAGTGAGGATATGTTCCATTCACATGCACTATATTCCTGTGCATGTACAGCACAAAATAATTCACATTCCCCATTCATGTTACATTAATGAATAATCATGTTGATAGATTTTATTTTGTATGGCGAGTGGGTAATGTGTCAGACACAATTAAGCAAAACACCAAACATAAATGATTCACATCTAATAAGTCTCGATGAGTAATATTTTGCTAACAAGGAGGAATGTGATGCAATACACAATATATCAAAGCCTTAAATAAAGATTGAGTGAAATCATCAGAGGCTTGTTTAATCTTATTCATTTGGCACCTTGTTTCCAGTAATGATGAGAAAACACGACACACAGAGTCTTATGTTCCTCTGTTTTATATATACAGTATATATATATATATATATATATATATATATATATATATATATATATATATATATTTAAATCATTACAGCAATTATGCGTACAATAACACATAAAGTAACTGTGGGTGATGTAATAGCTGCATATGATGTAATAAAACCCATATATCTGCAGTCAATATATGTGTTGAAGTTTTAAAGCATAAAAATTATCAAATGTTGATTTAGACCAGCTTCTAATCTTGATAAGAACTAAATTAATTTACACTAAGTTAATTGTAGTAATCTCTTATGACTTTTCACAGTAAAAGCTTGTCACTACTTCTGTCTTTGATGGCATCTGTGTTTACTGAGAGTATATGCTCACTATTTTCCACTAACTACACCTCTAGAAATAATAATAAATTAATATTTAATATATATAATTTAATACATTCTTGGTTAACGTAACAAGGCTGGTGCTGGTTCACAGGGTCGAAGACGCATGTTTCTGACTTTATGTTCTTGGCCACAAACTCCCTCTATCAGGCTAAAAGCAGCGGCTGGCAGCTTAATGTGTATCAATAAGAGATAGTAGCAGATGGTAGTTTACACCCTTCCATTGCCAACAAAGGTGTTAAGAGAAAGACATTAGGAAGCAAAAACAGCTAGGTTAGTCCAACACTATCAAATATTCACAGAAACTATTTTCTACTAAAGATGTAGAAATTATTGGCAGGGTGTTCTGCAACAGTTTCCCTAGAAATTCCATTTATATTGGATGATTCCACACCTCATGATATACATCCAATGCCAGTGTCCGGTGCCAATGCAGGGCGTAGTATGTTTTTTTATGTAGCAATAAAGGATGCAGAAAATAAAAGTGTGGAGGTCAGGCTGGTGGATAGGAATGTAGTGCTATTGTCATGCAGGAGACCGGAGTTATCCAATATCAACATTCTTGTCTGGTGATAGTGGTGTTCTGTGGACGACACAGTGCAACCAGGAAAGAAATGTTGTCAAACCTTTTAATTGTAATGTACTATTGCTTTGAGCCCCTTAAATTAATTCATATTCATCTCCTACTGTATTAAAAAAATAGAAAGTATGTATTTTGTGAAATAGGTGAATCAACTCTTTAAATGTAGTGGTACTCACAGTGATATTAACAGGTCTGGAGAGTGAGGTAGATCTGTAGGACATTCTGGGAAAGCCCTCTGGCCAGCTGAAGACAGGGCAGGTGTTACTCCATTTACTGGAAGTTGATTGAGGAGGAGGAGGAGGAGGGGGCTCATAACTGTTCTCCCTCCCTCTTTCCATCCTTCTGTCTTTCTCCCAGCAAGGCCTCTCTCTTACGTTATCCTTTTCCTTCCTTTTCTCGATTCCTCTGTCTCTCTCCCAGAGGTTCTCTTTTTTCTTCTCCCTCTCCTTGCCTCTTTCCATCCCTGATCTCCCATTTATCTCCCATGAAAACCTGTTTTCCCTCTCCTTTTCTCTCTTCATAACCTTCTCCGGCATGTTCTCATTTATCTCTTTCCCCAGGGTGTCATTAGCTACCAGTTCATCAAGTCGCCTCACACTGTCAATGTCTGTCTCCAGATAAAGTCTCCCAGTGGGGGGTTGCGCTTGGATCTTTGTGCATAACTCCAGGTTTTGCTCTCGGTATGGGTGACTTTCCCCTTTCACTTTCCTCAACACATCCCCAGGCTCCAAGATCTTACAGCTGGGTAATGTCTTGCTCCACTGGTGGATGGGGCTGGTAATGCCCTTTGAATCATACTCCTTGATGGTCTGGAGGTTTGAGCTGGCTTGGGTGTACCACAAGTTTGTAGCTGATGTAGACGGTGGTGGCAGGCTTGCTGGTGTTGAATGCAGTGTGGTTGTTAGTAATCGTTGAAAGGGTGTTGATGATGGCGGTGGTGGAGGAGATGGGTAGCAATGTCGAAGGGTAGACTGTTGTTGAGGAGGACTGCCCTTAGATTTAAACACCCTGCAGGTCACGTCATTCAGAAACTGCGAGAACTTTCGCCTGTTGTTGGTCATCTCATCTTGCTGATGGGATGAGACTGTAGCAGAATTCTTGCTAAGGCAAGATGAGGACACACTTTGGGTTCCCACGTCTTTCCTTAGCACTGTGGAAGAACTTTCAGGTGCACAATCTCCTTTACTTTCAGTTTTAGTAGCAGGATGTGAGAAGATAAGATTTTGGTAAATGATTTCAGGCTCATCCATGGCAGTAGCAGATGCATGGTCTGTATGGAAAGGTTTTTCACCTGATGCCTCATTGCTATCTTGCTTAACAGGAGTCCGTAGCAGGCAGGTGGCCCCTGAGCTCCAGCTATTAGTGTCCCAACTGCCATCATCATCACTGGAGCTTCCATTGCCGCTCTGTAGGCTGGGGCTGGTACTCCTCTCACTGGGGCTAGGGCTGGGGCTTGAGTTGTCCAGGCTTCTAAGCGACCTCCTCTTCAACCGAGAGATTGATCCCCTCAGGCTGGATAAAGAGCCCCAGAAGCTGGGCAGAGATCCTTGTAGACGTGGCAATGATCCTTGGAGGCAAGGAACAGACCCCTGGAGGTCAGAAAGGGAACCTTTGGGGTTTGGACTGGTAGAGCTGTGTAGACTGGAAAGAGAACCTTTGAGTAGTAAAGGAGAGGATTGGCGGCGTAGCGGTGGGTTTTCTTCTTGGTCACTGTATGGTCCAGAGAAGACAGGGCAAGATGCGGTGGAAGAGCAGGAGCCACGATCCTGCCGAGTTGCAGCTGTTCTGGCTCTTGGTTGGCGCCGCAGAGTAGCCATATTAATCGCTTTCTTTCCCTTACTTCGCACAGTCTTTGGTGATCCTTTTTGTACCGACTCGAGCCTGAGACCATCTTCTGAAATGGACACGCACAAGTGAACCATGTCAGGCTTTGTACAACAGATTTCCAATGGTTTTCTGTCCTCTGGCTTTACCCAATTTCAATTCTCTGTCCTAGTTGTCCAGGCCACCAGCAGGGCACCCAAGCTGTTGCAGTGTGACACACTTTTACTGCTTCAGCTCAGTACACAATGAGATCCCAAAGAGGTTAGAGTCTAATAGTCATTTGGATGTAAACCAACCTACTTTCATTACCATTCATAAACTGACACCGTCAATTCAATTTTTCCTTTTTAAAATAGCATTATAGATTAACAGCTGCATCAACAGTGCTTTGTCTGTGGGCATCATCTGTAATGAATTTGCGTATCGACAAGTATGGTGTTGGAAAGCAGCTGGATATCCAGGTCAGCGATATTGACCACAGCTACCACGTGAAATCTGCTTTGTGGGCAGCAGGCAAGCAAAGTGGCCACAGATTGATCGGTCCCACATGCTACTTTTAGTGGTTTGTTGTTGTGTTTAATATGCTGCGGTGCAGAGATAAACTTACAAGAGTACATTCAAATGAACGTAAAGTAGATACTTTAACTCGTCCCGCAAGACGTACTTGATATCATTAATTTATAATTTGTCACTCCTACAATCTATTTAATCTCTAGACAGAACATCTCTATGGAGGTGGTGAGGTGCAGAAGTAGCATCTGTTGCTCGGATGAAAAGGAGTCTCCCAGCAGATGTTGTCCAGACACCTGGCGGAAACATCAGCTCTAAAGCTGAAAGGATAATACAGATTGGTAGCACCTCACAATACTACCATGTTTTCCATTGAAGATATCTCTACCTGAAGTCTTGCACAATATGGAGTTTGAGAAACTCTTATAACAACCAAACTAAAATGTATATTTATCTTCAGAGGTGTCAAAAGTATTCACATTCATTACTCAGGTAGAAGTATAGATACTAGGGTTTAAAAAGACTTCTGTAGGAGTTGAAGTATCAACTCAAGCTTTTTACTCAAGTAAAAGTGTAAAAGTACTGGTTTCAAAACTACTTAAAGTATAAAAGTAAAATGAATGTAAGGGAAAAAAATTATATCAATATGCTTTTTCAAATTAGACGGCGAGTTTTGGAAACAATTAGCTCGTGGTACTTGGGTGCGCAGAGCTTGCAGCGCATTCAAAAGGAGTTTTTTTTGCATCCAACCATTTTTCTTCCAGGTACGGCCAGGGATGTAGAAGGGTTGGCTGGTCTTCCTGGCTACCAACCTCCTCGCTGGTGCTTGGTTGGGACATTTCGCTCGAGTTCTCTTGAGTCTCTGCCACGGACATCTTCGTACTAGGTTACATACGTCTGTTATTTCCTTGCTGAAGTGTGACGTGATTTGTGGCATGTGCAGTACAGTACAGAAAGTACAGATAATTGCGTGAAAATGTAAGTAGTAGAAGTAAAAAGTCTGCTGTAAAATAATTACTCCAGTAAAGTATAGATAGCCAAAATTTCTACTTAAGTAAGGTAACGAAATATTTGTACTTCGTTACTTGACACCTGTTTATCTTGTAAAAACAGCACAACATAATTTGATATATCTTGTGCTGAGTCTAAAAGCTCGACCAAAAGCATCTTTAGGAGGATTTACATGACAATTTAGGTACAGGATACTGTACTGGATATACGAAAGAAAAGGACAGGAAAAAACCAAAGTCAGTATGTGAACAGAATAGACAGATCCAATCAATCTGTGGCTTTTCTGCCCCTTGACATCCCCAATGTAACCACATTTATGTTTTGGCAGTGGGACATCAATAGCAGCATCCTAAGCAGTGTTCCAGTCTTGCGTAACCACAGAGCAGCTAATTGCATTGTTAGCGCAAAGGTAAAACCTTTCCTCTATAATAGACTCTTAATGGAAAGATCAGCATTAAAATCTAGCCAATTAAATACATGCTAAAGGTTGAAAAAAGGAACAATAGTCTGAATCTGAATTTCATTCTTCAACGCTAGTGCAGATTACAGTATTCATACTTCAAAAGTTTACCTTACCATATAATTCTCTGATTATTTATTTATTTATTATTTATGCTTGGCATCATGGCTGTACAAAAAGAAAAACATCAGTAAGAACATTGGTTTATTCTTTGTTCTGCTTTCCATGCCACTTTCATGTGTCCGCAGGTATAATTTCCCACAAACTGTGCAGGACTGATTCCTACACAAAGGAGGGTACTCAACCAAAACAGGAAGAGGACAGCCTACTGCAGTGAACAGTGTGAAGCTACTCTATATAGCAGATGGCGGAACCATTGAAAAAAAACACCTCTCCAACAGCTGTACCCTCTTTAATATGAGACAGAACTCTAGGAAGACCAAAGTAATAAACCTTGGAGGCTAAAAACTGGAAAGATGAGATCTGAAGCACACGGTCAAAGTAAGAGCTTTTAATAAGTTGCAGCAACAACGTTTTGATATGAGCAAAGCATGTCATCAGAGTCTCTGATGAAGACATGCTTTATGTTTTGTATGTCTTCCAAAATGTATGGCAGTATAGCCAGATATGTCAATCAAAATTTCTAATCCTTTTCCCACAGAAAACGTTTAATGCAAGTAACTAAATTAAATTCTGCAATGCCTTCACTGGTGTTGAAGAATGAAAATCAGACGAGTAAAATATTCCTTCTTTTTTTTTTACCTTAAGCATGTAATTAATTGGTTAGATTTTAATGCTGATCTTTCCATTGAGAGTCTATTAATAGAGGCAAGGTTTCACCTTTGCACCAACCATGTAATTAGCTGCTCTGTGGTTACGCAAGACTGGAGCACTGCTTAGGATGCTATTGATATAACCAAAAGACACAGATTGGGGGGGGGGGGTTCTTTCTGTTCTGTTTATCATTCTTACTTTATGTCTCTGATGAAGACATAGACTTGTGTTGAAACGTTAGTTGCCGCACCTCATTAAAAGCTCTTACTATGTGCACTATGTGTGCTCCAGATTTCATCTTTCCACATCCTGCCTCAAATACTTCTTCACCATTAACCCTTGGAGAATAAGTTGTATGAATAAATACTTTTTTTCCCTATTGGACAACTGAGTGCAAAATGAAGTTGCTAAATAGATACGATAAGTCCAAATCTGTTACTGTGACCGTGATGCTGTTAAACATTACCTCTGAGAGGCTCTATTTCTCCAAGTAATCACATTTAAAATTATACCAAAAGCAGCTTTAATTACAATTTTCTTATATGCCAAGAGGTAATCATCCATCACCAATATGCAGAGGCGCTCCTCTGTGATCCATCTTGTGTCTACTAATCTTCACACCTTACAGAAACTAAAACTTCTGCACCAGATTGTAGCTGAGGCAACGTTATTTTTGCCTCATGATTATGAACAAAAATTAACAGTTAATTCTGTTGTTAAAAATGGCACACTGTTATGTACATGTGCTTGGTCATAAAGTGTTTTTCTGTCCTCAGGAATCAATCTGTGCAGTTTATTTTTTCAGTTCAAATCAAGAGACAGTGGTTTTTATGTATACCTGTGCCTAGTTAGCTTTCTACATTACGACCCACTGTGAGCATTCCCTTTGCAAACACACTTAAGTCTGAGCACATTTATACTTGCAAGTCTGTCTGCTCAACTCAGCATGGGAAGATTTCCCCCAATTGCTGCTGAAGAAAAACAGCCAACTGCAGCAACACTCTCATTCAAATTTAATGTAAATTTTAGCCAATTCCATTCAGTACTCACATGCTGTTTTTTTCTTATTATTAATGAATACTCAAACAAATGGCAGATCCCCCAGTTTACCCCAGTGTCAACATTGATGTTGTCATGGAAACAGTGATTGTGATCTGGATCCATCTTTTTTTTCATCCAGCCGGATCTCTCCAGCTATGTGCTGGAGAGATCCGTAAAGCGCTCCCTCTAAATGCCAAGGCAATAAAACAGACACTTATAGGAAATGTCAGCAGCACTGTCTGACCAAGGATAGGGAGTCTGACAGCCATGACAAGCAATATTTTTCATTTCCATGTCGAGGGGAGCCCTGTGGTGGTGCATCTTTTTCATTTGAGGCAGAAAAAGACAGTAAGTTTTGGATAAAGCTTTGGATACTGGGTTACAGGTCAGACTAACATGAAACACACCGACTATTGCACACACCTATATGTACATGCTCACTGACATGCATGTATGCTCACACTCACATACTCTATGCACATGTGCTGAGTACTCCTTCATTTGTCAGTGCAATTACACGTCCATTGTTTACCTATGCAACAGCGCACTCCAGTGGTCACACACAGTAAAATAACAGTTATTAGATCCATTTTTCTCAGCTGCTGTATTTTATAGTGAAGTATCATTCACATGCGTTCCACCGCTTGTTGACACAGTGATATGGGTGCAAAATATTGTTTGATGACACAGTCATGCCTCAGCTTGATAGAGTTGCAGAATATATCTGGGTGTTGATGTGAAATTAATTTATATAAATATTGTTTAGAAAACGTTACTGCTGTTTTTAAAAAGTCACAGTCCACATTGTTTTGGAGTCTTTTGAAGGTCACTCAGTGAGATGCTTTTAAATGTTTTCAATCTGAATTTTCTGACCAGGGCCTTATTTTTTTTATCCTATTGTAAATGCACGTTGGGGTAACAGCATTACTGCCAATAATATCAGGATTAACCATTAGTAGTAATAGGTTTGACTTCCAATTTATAAGAAAAGATTTTGACAGAAAAAACCAGGAGCAGATTTCAAACCATACTTCAGTTTAAATGTTACCACCTGTTGTGTTGGTGTTTTTAGTAGTCTACTAAGTGTATTGAGTGATTGGTTATGGATGCCCAGATGCTCCAGAGGATAAATTATAATCTGTGCCTGTGGCTTGAAACAAATGCATGATGTGATATTTGCTTTTTTCTTTATCATTTTTGGATGTGCTGGTTCTATTATTAATTGATCCCTTGTATAGTTGCTTAAACACACATGCTGCGCTGAGATGGTTTACCCATTTCAAGCAATGGCCATGTTAAAACATGGGGAATTCTGAGGTGCAACTACTGGCTATTCACCTGCAGGTGTGTGTGTATGTGTATGATTTAACTGCAGAAAGTGACACAGTACAGGCTTAAAATGTGCAAAGTTCTACACTTATTCTTCTGGCGTGAAGGTGTATGTGTGTATACAAGTGTTCATTTGTTAAAAGGTACTGTAGGAGGGTAAACCTGCTACTACAAAAAATGTATCTTTCTAGTAATAAAGTGCAACCTGCAGAAGATGGAAATATAAATGTGAAAAACAGAAAAATTTACTGTCATTAGTGTTTAGTGCTGTCTTGTACAGCTGGTAATAGTTAATTTATATGTCTGAACAGGATTCATGAATATCAATAAGGAAATCATTCACATGACAGAAATATAAAATACCTTACATAAGTATGGCAGAGATGGAAATGATAACGCAGTGACTGAATTAGAGAAGAAGACAGATTGTTTCTTCTTTGCACAGCAACAGTGTTCAGGCTGAATGCATATGGGAGAGAGGATGTTTTCATTAGTCTGCACAAGCTATCAAGTGCACTAGGGCCTCATTTTATTAAAACAAATATTGTCTGGTACAAATTATGTGCATAAGAAAATAATTCAAGGCAAGGTTTGGTTTATTAAAAAATATCAGAAATTTTTTTCTTTACACAACATCAGCCAACAGGAATTTAAGGAGATGCTCTATATCTGTATGGATTACAATTCTAAATATCCAACCATACCTAAGAGAAAGTGAATCTTGGGAATGCAATGCAGAGCAATTTTAGTACATATATTTCAGTATTCAAATTCAAAACAGGTGTCCAATGTTAAGACTCTCTAGTGTTTAAAGATCACGAGTTTGACTCAATTAGGAACTCCACGAATACATTTTAGACGTTTTAGTCTTTAATCTCACAGTTTTAAATGACATTTTTGGTGGATTTCAAACATGATGCCAAAATCTTTTGTAAATGAGGCCGAAGGGCATCTGGTTTCTTCTGGCACAACAACAAAGAGTGAAATACACACCAAGGGAAACAGGAAACGTTACAGTGTGTTTATCGCTAATTATCTTTTTAATTACAATAACCATGTCTAAGGGACTTAATATAATCACTATTTGCACTATGAGACTAAATGGATAAATGATAGTAAAGCAGCAGCTGATGTGAAACTGCGCTTCTCACTGTTTTTTTACAGCCCACACAACACATGTAGTTCTGTTTTTCAGTTTTTTATTGACCTGTTTTGAGCTCCTCATAAACTATTAAAGGAATCTTGCCATAAATCAAATAATGTACCTTGTAACTTCTCACAGTGCCCTACAGAGTGGAATTTATTTGCTTTGCAGTGTTACATAATCAATATTTACAAAGGTTTATGATTCCAACAAAGAAGAATAAAAGGTGTAACCTGTGTTTTCTATGATACAAGACACAACACTACAACACAGCAACATGTATTCTGAGAATGATTTGAAAGTTTCTTCTAGAGCACAGATACACAGGGACAGTGGTGAAATGTAACTAAGTAAATTTACTCAAGTACTGTTCTTCAGTTCAATTTGAGGTATACTTGTACTTTAGTTATTTTTTTTACAATGTACTTCATGTAAAAATTTATGCAAATACACTGTCCTGGTGCTGTAGCTGCTCATTAGTGTACCAAATGTGTATTAATCTGCAGCTAAAGTGATTATTTTTTTTCTAAAAATAACTGTTTTGGAAAATGAGTAAGCCGTTTTTCAAACACTATATATTTAAGACAAATGTCTTGCTATTTACATCTTCAGTAGTAACAAATGGGCTTGGGGCTGAGTACAGACAAGCTGACGAAAGTTGGGAGAGCAGTGGGAGATAGAGTAACACATTGTTGATCTTTTTGTCTGTGTTACAGTTTTAGAATAATATGCAGTATATTCCACTAATAAAAAGTAATTCATGCTGAGTTTGTAGTATACATTGTTTCTTTATTGGTTTGTTGTTTTGAAAACTAACACAAATTGCTGTTCCACATTAAACAGTGAAGTGACAATGATGGCATTTTTACGTAGTAAATAAGACATCTGGGGTTAGAGATGTCGCTGTGTATCCAGTCAGGTTTCCACTAATATTTCTTGTAATTGATTTTAAATGATAGCGTCATTACTCACCATGACAGTGGATCAAACTGCAGCTCGCTGTTTCTCCAGACGGCCCACAAATGAATAAACACCTGAGTTGACAGTGTTGCGTTGTGCTGTGTGGTTATTAGTAACAGTGGTATTATGCAGCAGATAGAACTAGGATGCTTTGACAAACATTGTACAGATAGAGACATAACTCAAACATGAATCAAAATATTCCCTAATTAGATTGTTCTTTTAATTTCAGAAGTGGTAATCATTTGCATATAATTATTACCACAATTACATTAGTATTCTTACTTCATATTTTCTTTAAGAAAGATGAAGTGCAGTAACTTTGATCACCTCAGTGCTGGAGTGAGTGGGGCTGTAACGGAGACTCATCTTGCTTTGGTGTCAGAGGATTCTTCTCAGCAGTGACCTTCAGCTCCACAGCCAGTGCAACCTGCAGATCAAGTCAAATCATTAATATCTAGATTTCATTTCAAATCGTAAAACATATTGCATTTTTTGTTGGGCCAAACTACTATCTGCAAGAGTTAGTTTTTCATTAATATAAAAAGAGAAGAAAATGGATGGACACAATAGACCTTTTTCACGGCAGACATGTTGACATGTCTTAGTAGGAAAAGCACAGGCGTATTCAAAACCATTAATGATGGCTGCATTCCACTTAGGAAGGCCCTGGTATTGTGCATGCTGATTCACTGAAATAGCTTACTGGGACACTTGATGGAATTGAGCCATCGTTAAGGTTATCAGTTTCAGCTGTGCTTTTCCTGCTATGACAAGTCAAAATGTCTGCTGTGAAAAGGGTCCATAAGGCAAGCTTTTAGGAGAGTGGGGGTTGTAGACACACAGAGAGGGACAGAGGGATCTAGAAGCTTTATGCTTTTATTGATGTATATTTGCTCAAACAAACTTGGGATATCAATGCAACTCTCAGTTACCATGGCTACAGCAGAGCCTCTTGGTGGATACATATGGTGCACAGCCACAGAGGGACCAATTATCTCTTTCTAAGGAGGTATTCGCTGTACCCACTCTGTGCATTCATGGACACATCTTAAGTGAAGTCCATAGCTAATTGTGCAGATTATGAGGACATTTCTGGAATAAGAATGAGGAGGAGAATTATGGAGGGTAATATTTCGAGAGGAAATGGTTTCAGGCAGTCTTCTTCATTATAGCTTGTGAATGAACAGTGTACTATCCTACTTCCTATATGCCAGATTAATTTTTTTAACCTCAGCTTCTGAGTAACAGGATAATAATTACCATAAACTGTAAGTGTGCAATTATGAAAATGCAAAATGACTAAGCTTGAATAATTGGTGGGATCAAATCATAGCCTTTGTCACAGAGACCAGAAAAAGCACTGTAGTTGGAAGAAATTGCTTGTGAACTGATTTCACATTGATATGTCATGATGTTTCTGTCATTATGTGACAACAAGTGTGACAACAAATACTACTTCAAATGTTCTCTGGTCTTAATATAATAAGACACAACTAATGCATGGCTGTACATTAATACAATTATGTTATTTATCTACATCATTACCTTCCACAACAGAGAACATCATACCTATTAAATAAACAGACTCACACACTCACTAAAAACTGGGGGTGAGGGTGGGGGTGCAACTTGATATAGAGCCAATAGAAACATTCACGGGGAGACGTCTGTGTAATTATCTCGATGGGCATTTTATGGAAATTACATGTCATATTTTGACAGCTGTACTATAAAAAGCGGTTGGAAACAGGCTAATTTAGAGGAGCAGCTTCAATTTTCCTCGCAGGTGCTGAGAATCGTAGATGTTTGTATCCTTTTAAAGCTAGCAAAGCTCTGCTGGAATATCTGCTGGACTGGAAATGTATATTACAGCTTTAGTTATTGCTGAGTCAGTCCTTTTAAATGAAGGCCTCACAGCTGTACTCTTTTTCCCTCAGTCACTGTATGGTGATGAGAAACAGTCTGAACTTAAACTTGTTGATTCATATAGGCTATTTATGCGATTGTAGATTTTAGACATATATTCAGTGGTGGAAGAAGTATTCAGATCTTTTACTTAAGTAAAAGTACTAATACCACACTGTAAAAAATACTGTGTTACAAGTAAAAGTCCTGCATTGAAAATGGTACTTAAGTAAAAGTATGTAAGTATGATCAGTAAAATGAACATAAAGTATTAAAAGTAAAAGTACTCAATGTAGAAAAATCCTCACATTTTAGCAACTGGAAACGATCAAAACAGTTCTGTCAATCAACTAAGTCTTTAATCGGCTAATCATTTCAACTGTTCTTGTAGGCCATATTTATAATAAAACATCGTATTTTATAAACTACATGGGTTTTTTGTGCAAAAATCTTAATTTGTAAAGTAATAACTAATTACTAGTAACTAGTAACTAAAGCTGTCAGATTAACGTAATGCAGTAAAAAGTACAGCATTTCCCTCTGATATGTAGTGGAGTAGAAGTAGAAAGTGCCATGAAAAGAAAAGACTTAAGTAAAGTACAAGTACCTCAAAATTTTACTTAAGTACAGTACTTGAGTAAATCAACTTATCATTCCATTCCACCACTATATAAATTATACATTTACATGGGAGCTGCCAATATAACAGGAATATGCCCGTAAAAATCAAGACAGATAAAAACAAATACGATCCAATTATAAAAAGACAAAGAGCTTGCACTATGTACTAACATGCTGAGGTTTAGCTGGTATAATGTTTACCATGCTCTCCATCTTAAGTTTAGCATGTTAGAATGCTAATGTTAGCTAATTAGCAAGCAATGCAAAGTACCGCAGAGGCTGATGGTAATGTCATAGTTTTGCAGTTATTTGCATGTAAATAAAAAACTATTTGACCTGATGATGGCACTACAGGAAAAGTGAGGGAATTACCAAAGTTATTATAATTCACTGTAAAAAGAACCTAAACAAATCTTGTAAAAGAATCCTAATCTAAACGCTAAAATGCAACAATAACAAAAATCTAAATGATGACTAATGTTTCATTAATAACCTTGCACAATAGATAAGCCCTGCACTGTGCTGTAGAAGTCCCTCCGGCTTTTGACAATTTGATATTTAATGGAAGGCAAAGCTATTTAGTTGAAGGCAAACATTCACAGGCTCTGCCCTCTAACAAGGCTTGGTAGGTGAAGCCGGATAACCTGCTGTGAAACTGTCTGCATACATTTAAGATGTGTAACCGATCAACATCAGAGGATTCAAAGGTGGGCAACACCACACACACCAGCCCATCTGACTGTGGACCATGAAAGCTCCCAGCCGAATTGGGAGCATTGATGATTGAGCATGGGAAGCGTTTATAGGAGGGTGGGCAGGTTCACCTGGCTGGGCTACGTTCACAACCAGCTGGAAGCCAGAGGGGGGGTCTGCCATTCTTTCCTTCTGCAGATCCCTCCTTTCCTGCATTCTTTTCAATAGCAGAAGCTCAAAGAGAGGATCAGAACACAAGAAATATATAAACGTTTCCTTCAGCTATGAATAGTAAGAGTGATGGACAAATTGTGAACACCCTGGAGGGCATCTGAAGGGGCAGTTGTGCCTGACAAAGACTGGGGCTAGAGCCATGACACGGCTCATGGCAGGAGTGCAAATAGATATGGAGGTCTAGGTTTTCCCTCGTGTAAACAGGGACGCACTAAGTTGTTGACTACTGTCACTGACGATCTGATTAAGTGTTGTCTCCCACTCGGCCTTCAGGGTGGAGGTTTCCAACTTGCAAACTAGCTTGCAGAACCAGGAATAAACTGATGAATCTTTGTGATTTCCTGCTGCAGATCATCAATCTTCCCCTCAACTCTGATGAAATTAAGGACACAGAAAGAACTAACCTTTTCTTAAAAGAGCTTTGGGCACATATCAAGACTTTGATGAATCAGAGAACGGAGAACGTTGGCCCCTCCGAGCTGTAAGGTCCTTTGAGGAGGCAATTGGTCCTTCACGGTATGCCAGGATGTGACAGCCTGATGCCAGTAATCTCCAACTTTATCAGTTAGGACTTCCCAACTGTAATAGAGAGGCACATGCTGACCTGGTAAAGGAATCTTTGAAAGGGCAAGTAAGAGTAACCAGTCTATTAGAGGGACAGACAGGCAGGGCTCAAAAGAGCTGCCCCCAAACTGGACCTCAGAGGAAGATTAGTGGATGTTATCCCACAGTTGTTAGTATTTCTCTCCACTCTCTCTGTGATTTTGGTGCTGATGCATGTCAGACTGTGGTGACCAAGACAGGACAGTCTTCTGACATTGTCATCCATCGCTGTTTTCTGCTGGTAATGACAGATTTGGGTATATATGAAGAGTTATATGGGCACAGCCTTTTTTAAAACAGGCAGCTCTCCACTCATGGGATGAAACAGCCTGATTATCTAAGGATGAATGCAAATTTCAAGTGGATAAACCTAAAGAGCCCCACCAGAGCCTGGAAGACTGTGTGACATCAAACTATTATCACAGCCTACTATCACAACATTACAGCAGTGTAACAGGAAGGAATGAAGACATTTATTTCACATTGCTCCCCCTGGATTACAATTCTTATGAATTGTGCAGAGCTACAGTTGTGACACTTGATCACACAGATACAACAGCAGCAGTGAAGCTGAAAACATATGAGCAGCTGCATTTGGATATAATCTAATGCATGCGTTTCTAAGCAACCTGTCTTCTGCATCACTTACTTCTAACACCGTTATGTCATGGAATCTATTTGCAATGTGTTGAGTAAACCTGCTTTGAATCTTTGAAGCTTAATGCCATAATTGTGAATACACTTTCACCCATTGCTCACATTAAAAAGCCTTATGGCGAGCAAACTTCACAGGTTTGATTGGGGGTAACTTTACTGATACCCGGAGTCCTTATGTTTCTTTTCCCGCCCAGAATATTCCCTTGGATTAGGGTGGCACCACGATCTTGGTTGGAGCTGTCAGTGTGGTCCAACGCTCTGCAATGCCCTGCAGTGTCCGGCGATGCTCTGCAGTGTCCAGCTGGGTCCTGCCAAGTGTCTGCGTCTTGCTACGCCCACCCATGCTGTGCTGTGCCATGCTACATCCTGTAACGCCCTTCAGTGCCCTGTTATGACATTAACTACTACGACTATCATTTTTAGTCACTGTTCCATTATCTTTGTGACTATTATTTCCTCTGTTCAGCACACCCCCAACCGGCACCGTCAGACACCGCCTACCAAGAGCCTGGGTCTGTCCGAGGTTTCTTCCTAAAAGGGAGTTTTTCCTCGCCACTGTCGCATTAGCCACTGCTAATGCTTGCTCTTGGGGGAATTACTGGAATTGTTGGGTAGCTGTAAATAATAGAGTGTGGTCTAGACCTACTCTATCTGTAAAGTGTCTCGAGATAACTCTTGTTATGATTTGATACTATAAATAAAATTGAATTGAATTGATAATCTGTTGACTGATTTGAGACATTTCTCAGCTTCCCTGCCGAATTTAATGCTCTGTACAAAGTTACCTGTGACCAATCGTGATTCATGCTGGATTCTTTCTCCATGACCAAGAGGACACACTAATCAGATATCTCATTTTCCTGAGGCTTACATATAATTAGATATCTTATTGCTTTTTTCTGTTCTTTCCTCCTGCACACCCACGTTATCAAAACAATCAGCTGCAAATTGCATGAACACAAAGACTTGCAAGTGATGGAGAAAAGCCGCAAGTGTGATTATTTGTCTGCTTGGGTTGACTTTCTCTGTTGAATTCTGTCGCTTTGGAAAGCAAGAAACCAGACAGTCTCAGATCTAATTTGGGTGTCAGTTTGTTGGGTGTCATTTCTGCCCTGAAGTGGGCGAGTTTGTGTATGGCTGTAATGAGCAAATCCTCTCACCCACTACATGGCATGCCACACTATAGCAATTACACAGAGGTGACACTCAAACATTTTGTAGACTTGCAAAAATGTTTACGAATTTCTTTTATAGGCAGCCCCCCCCCCCAAATACATTTAACTTTGACACCTTTCCTTTCACACAGGTGGGATTTAAAACCTGCACAAGTATCTCTCTGACTGTATCCAGTTATTGGAGTTGACATGTGTTCTGGGCACATAAAGCTGGCTGTTTCTAAGCAACAGAGTGATTTTACAGGGATTATAATTGAGTTACATGTCAATCAAACCAGTCTTTTCCTTCTAGTCATAACACATCGACATGACAACGAAAATGACAAGCTCTGTAAAGATCATTATAATTTTCTACTTTGGTGGGGAGCTGTCGGTCTTTCATCTTCAGTTGCCATATAAAAGACAATCACATTTATCATATAGTGAAGTATATAATTATAAGATTAATGCAGACTTGCCATTGAAGGCAGTGTGGGGGTTCAGTGTGTAGCTGCTGTGATGAACTTTGTGTTCTTGTTTTCATGCTAGTATTAGTATCGCTTTGCCAGACCTTCCTCCACAACGCTTCGGAGGAGGATCTGGCTAGTCCAAACAGCCTTCCGGTTGCCTTCCGGGATGGGAGAAAAACGTGCTCTGGTTTATTGGCATTTTTTTAAACCAATCACAATCTTCATGGGCGGCGCTAAGTGCCGCACGGAGCCCCGGTGCCGCTGCAAAATAGTCTCGGGAAGGAACTTGTTTTGGTGGAACATTTGTACGTTCAAAAGTTTTTTTAGTCGTGCAACAGAAACTCAGGTT
The DNA here is from genome assembly GCF_008315115.2 of Sander lucioperca. Taxonomy (NCBI): domain Eukaryota; kingdom Metazoa; phylum Chordata; class Actinopteri; order Perciformes; family Percidae; genus Sander; species Sander lucioperca. Next base: position 9,871,975 of record NC_050190.1, on the reverse strand, counting down.
GGACAGGTAGTCTAGCTAGCTGTCTGGATTTACCCTGCAGAGATCTGAGGAGCAGTTAACTGTAGTCCTCATAAATCGACCTGAGTTTAAAATTCCAACACAAAGCGAAGGTGGTAGGTACCGGACATCTGGCTGAAAAGAAGGACATACGGCAGAATTTCCAGAAGTAACCCTGAAAAGGATTTAGAAATTGTTTAATATCAGCATTAACTTCTAGCTACTGCTACTGGAATCACTTGATTCCCAATAAAATCTCCAGGCAAGTTAGCAACAAATTAAGCTTAGCGTTAGTTCTTGCAGGATACGGAAGCTATACGCCCACTAATTGAATTATCAATCCTATCAGACACACACCAATCACAGCCGTTGTCACATCAAGGCGGTCCTTTCAAATGTGACTCCCTCCTCACTGATCCCTGCTACACTGACGCTGCTTCACTCACTGCTGCTGCAGCTGACAACGCTTTGCCTCCATTACCCCAGCCTCCACCTTTCTACTTAAGAGTCCTAACCTGACTCAAAGTTTAAAATGGTTTTTCCAAGTCTTTCTTTTAGCTCTTGTATACAGGGGGTTTCTGCATGGTCAAGAGCAGAGCCATCAGCACAAAGCATAACTGTATTCTTACCTTGTTACCTGTATCTTGTATACTTCCATTTGTCGCAATAAATGGTTAAATATATGATGAGAGTGTTGCTGACTGAAACAAGGTGATGAGCTTTCCATGCCTTGTCTGATGGCATGATTTTTATTAAAAATACAATATTGTCTGTGATTTTTCTGCATTGCCATGCCAGCGCTGAGGAAAACATTCAAAGGCCACTCAGTGGGACGCATTGCCAAAGATATGCACCGCTTGCTGTGAGAAAAACATGATTACACAGTCAGAAACAAAAACCAACAAGCTCATCGTGCACCTGATTGATGCATGTGCAAGTGCCGATTCTGCTCCTTCATAACCAATGAGGTCATGCTGGAGTATCTGCCATAATGAGGGGTAAATGAGCAGGACATTTGGGTTTGCATGACGTCTGTCATTTAGAAAAAGATTACTTCTTCACTGCCAGAATGAAAAACGAATGAGTCGCTATTATAGATATATAATAAGTACTTCAATAAGAAGTGACAAAAAAAAGAGACAAAAGCTTACATCTCTGAAGACTGGGAATTATTACGGTATTCCTGTCAATCAGTGTAATCAGTGTTAAAACTATATGTCCTCTTGTTCAATAGAACTACCCTCAATTAGGTTTCCAAGACCAAACAGTAGGGTTAGATATGTATGTTGTCATTCTTCAGAGGTTGAACATTTGCCCAGAGAGTTTATGGTAATTTTTCTTTTATTTTTAATAAAAGAATATTTTTAATATATTTTTATTACGGGTAAATTCCTAATACTTTCATAGGTGGTTTTGTGGCAATAACAACATAATTTGGCACTATTACTAGTAATGTAAATGAGTGGTAGACTTCCAATTAATTAATTTAACGTGAAAGTAAAGTTTCAAAAAGTAAATAAATAAAATGTTGTTGTTTTTTTTACTTGTGTTAAAATGGAGCAGTTCTTTAAAAGAAATTCCTCTGAAAAACAACTGCTTTCAACATAGTGGAACATTGTCTCTGTTGTATTTTTTCTTTCATTAGTAAGACATGCAGTAGTTTTTTTCCAGGAATATTGTCAAAAAAAAGAAGGGCACTCGGAGAGCGCTACCTTCGCCAAGGCCATGCCCTATCTTGCAATGTTAATGAAAGTGAAAAAATAATTTGTGTCTGCCCCATGATTCGTATCTGCTCCAAAATTAAATGGGTTCTTTCTTGGCCCATGCTACACCCTTCTAGGGCTGTCAAAATTGCTCAAAAATGACGTTCGAATATTCCATAACTACTCGAATCTGGTTGCGCATGCGCATTTTGTCAATGACGCGCATTTTGTCAATGACGCGCATTACGTCAATAACAGGACAAATTAATACAAAGAGACATAACTACTTGTATAGGTAGTCTATTTAAGTTTAAACATATTTATTAACTACACAAAAACAAGTAAATCAAATGATGGCCAAGACCGCAGACCTCACGCTCGCTCGCTAACTCGAGCACTTTCTCTCTCTCGCCCTCACGCTCTCTGCGCAATGTGCGGCTGTGCGCATAACGGTTTAAAATGAACAACAATAAACACATTTTGAGTGCTGATGAGTTTTGTGCAAGCAATTTAAGGTCGCGACTATTGTCCCAAATATAGCAGGCTTCATTCAGTGATTGAAACAAATATTATTAACATTAATTGAAGTTTCACAGTAGCCTATATAGAACCGACATTGAACGCTCCGAGCGAGATGTGCTGTGGTAAACATGGAGCTTTTCCTTGACACGAAATGGTAAATAATCAAACCAGTGGAAACAGTGCATTTAACCTTTATTCATGCATATCTATTCAGTCGTAGCATAGGGATACGGTACCTCGGTTCCATTGCTTGACAGAACTCCCTGAAGCCTGCCCCATCCACGACACTGATTGGTCTCATGTCCTTACAAATGACGTGCAGAGCAACACGACAGCAAGAGCTTGTGGCAGACGGTGCAAAATACGTGTCAAGACGTGACTGTTTGGCTGGAGTTCCACACATTATGCCATGCTCATTTGGGTGCACATTTTCGAGATGTGACCTCATGTTGCTAGTGGTCGAATGGTATGCTAACTGTATTTTACAAAGCTTGCATACAACTTTATCTCAACTATTTTACCTCCCACCAACCAAAATCCAAAGTACTTCCAGAAATGGCTTTTCTCTGATGCGGTCGAGTTGCGCTCTGCACTTTCTGCCATCTTCCATGCAAGACAAGTCAACTTTCAGCAGTGATGCTGTGCCAGACAGTGCGACAGATTTCCATGTTTGCCTTCCAGGAGTTCTAGGACGTTATTGCTCGCTCCATTGCACTGATCATGGATGTACTTCTAAAGCCTTTAGACCTGCACTTAAAGTGACTATATGTAACTTCTTAATGTTTCTGAAGCTCTGTCATTTTTCATACAATGGTCTTAAATAACCTGTAACAGCAAACGAGACTAACAGTGAAAAGAACGCTATTTTTATGTAGTTTTTAGTAAGGCCTATGCCGGTTAGATTTTTCCTGCACAGTCACAGAATGATTTGCCGCAGGTAGACGGCGCTACAGTAACACATTCTGATGGGTCACAGATTTATTTGTAACACCGGAAAGCCTGTGTTAGTATCCAGCCTTTTGCACTAGGTAAAAGGAAGCAGGAGATGTCTTTATATAGGCCTAATTGTATTTTAATGTTATTTTAGAAATTATCTGCTGTAGTTATGGCTGATACTGGGGAAGGACCATCACAGGAAAGAAGGAAATTTAACAAAGAACAACTAAAAGCTAATTATTACTTTTTTACGGGATTGTAAATGATTCAAAATCCACACCAAATTGGCCCTCAGGTATGTTATATATTTCATTCATACAATGCGCAATGTGGTTGTAGCCTACATTAAATGACGTCCTCCTTCTATTTAGCGCGGACGTTTTATTCCTTTTAGTCTGTGTGTGTTAGCCTACTAGTTTCTTTGCCCTTGTCCCCTTGTAACGTTACTTGTGTAAAGCGTCTGTGGGTTTCATGAAATGCGCTATATTAATCTAAGTTATTATTACGTTATTTTGCAACAACAAAAAAGTGTTCATGTTACTGAATAAAGTTGATACTGTTAAAGTAAGAGCGAGAGACATTTGTTTTGCAGTCCTCTGAGGGATTCTGATGCAGTTTCACCATGTCATCACTAATAAAAATAAATGTGAAAAATGTTAAGGAGAAAGAGCATGTTTACAAGCACAGGCGTAATTGTTTTTTCTGTTCACATCTTGTTTTCCTGTCTAACAATGTGGCCATGGTGCCCTCTACACTGTGGCCCTTGATTGTGGATTTTTCAGCCTGGGGATTTGTCACTGCCGTTCATAGGGTCTGACCACACTCAACTAAGCAAACTTTTTAAACTAACAGCAGTCTTCCTGTGTCCTCATGCTGCCCCACTCTCCCATTGATCTCCTTCTTTTCATCATTTTTTCCATCAACATCACTGTGTTATGGAACAACCGCTTCCTCCTTCTCACCTCCTTTTCAGCTTCCGTCTATTTATCAAGCCCATTTTCTTTCTCTTATTCCCTTTTCAGCAGAAATGAAAGAAATTGTTAGTGAAAGAAAACCATAGACAGACAGACAGCAAGTGATAAAAGCAGAATAAGAAGAGCAAGGTCAGACTGTACTTTTGCTAGTCTGTCTGTCTGTGGTGTCTCTGTCTCTCTCTGTCTCTCTCTCTGTCTCTCTCTCTTTCTCTCTCTCTCTCTCTCTCAATTTACTGCAGTTTTCACTTTGGATCTGCAATGAATGCCCCCCCCCCAAGAATAACACTCTCTTCTAAACTTGAATACATCTGCTATTTAAAGCAGTATGTGGAATCTTCTTTTGCACACCTCTTGCATTTGTACAGTATGGTGTTAGTTTCATTGTAATTTGGATTTTCAGTTTTAGCACCAAGTATCTTCCGGACAAAGATGATTTTGAAAAATGAATTCAGGGGTGTGTGTTAATTATTACACAGTCTCACTGTTTCTATCATTTTCTTTAAAAAGATAGCCCCCGCTCAGTGGCTGACAGAATGGTTGTCCTGTTGCATTATGGGAGGTGGGGAAAATGAGCGGGGAAATTAGGTCCATCATGTTGGTTACAGTTGGAGGAGCACTGACACTCTCATTATTACACTCTCACTGTGTGAGACAGAAATTGATGGAAGATTTTTTAGGAAAGTCATGACTGCAATCTGCGAACTGGAGCAGTTTGGGTGTAAAACTGTCTGAACCGGACATCATCTCATTCATAAGTATGTTGTAGATTTGGTAGAGTAGGCTCATAAAACACAAAATACACCCAATAAAAGCAAAAGCATTTCAGACAACAGTGCTTTTCTAAAGAATGTTTTATATACAGTAGCTTGATATAAGTGGCTAAGCTCATCTCCTCCTGCGCTGGCCTCCATTCAGCTGTGACTGTGCATGTGAATAATTCATAGCGAGGGCCTGTAGTGAGTGAGAGCGAGCAGAAATCAACAATTCTCAACCTTGGGCTGGCAGTCACAGGTTTCTGCTGAAAGGTGAGATTCAATTAGACGAGGAGAGGAATATCTTAACCTCTGCTAAATTCCTCCTCCTGTGCAGCTCAACAGAGAGCTCTTTGTAATTATCTGGCAGCAGATAATCATGAAATGCACACAAGCAATTTAATAATTGTGTTAAAGTGCTCATATTATGTTTTTTACTTTTCCCCTTTCCTTTATTGTGTTATATATTTTTTTGTGCATGTAATAGGTTTACAAAGTGAAAAAGCCCAAAGTCCACCCCAAAGGGACTTACCATCTCCAACAGAAAACACTGTTGACAAACTGCTCCAAACAGCTCTATTGTAGTCCAGCCTTTACTTCTGTGACGAACGTGTGTCACTTTGTAACACGTTATAATGCTCACCTAGCTGGCTCGCCCCCAAACTCTGCTTCTGATTGGCTTGTAGTGCTTACCTAGGTACTGTGAATGTGCAACTCCCAACAAAGATGGTACAGAAGTGAGATGCCTCACTCTGTAGCTAAAACAGAGAGCTCAACACAATTGAAAAAAAATTAAAACCATGTAAACCGTCCCATCCAACGTTAGGGAGGCAGGCTCAGTGGATATTTTTAAATCAAGACTTAAAACATTTCTTTATTCAAAGTATTATGGACGTTTAAAATCCATAATTTTTGAACCATTGTTTTTTTTTTTTTTTTCATTCGTTGTCTTATTTCATGTTTTAACAATTTTAACCTGTGATATTCCATTTATATTCCTTTTTGTGTTGATTTTATATTTTATATTTAATTCCGCCTTTTATATTGATTAATTTGTAAATTTTCAGTTTCTGTTGTGAAGTGTTCTGAGACCATGGTCCATGGTGATAATTCACTATAAATAACAATAAATTGAAATTGAATTAAATTCTGATATAACCTCTAAATACAATTATGAACCTGAAAATGTGCATAATATGAGCACTTTAATATTTTACAGTGTGATAAAAAAATATTAAGATTATTTTTGGGGTCTTTGTGGCCTTTATTTGAGAGGACAGAAAGGGGGGAGAGAGAGGGGGAACGACATGCAGCAAAGGCCCGCGGGTCGGACTTGAACCCGGGCCACTGTGGTAAGGACTGAGCCTTAGTACATGGGGTTCACACTCAACCAGGTGAGCTACCAGGGAGCCGCGAGTGTGACTAATTTTTTAAAACAATATTTTAGTTCTGGCTAAAATGGTTTTACAATGTTACATACATTTTTTGTGCACAGTAGGCAGATTTTAAGTCCAGAAAATAAAATATCTGTGTTTTTAACCTGTGTCCCCTGATCTATTGTTCTTCTATTTATTGCTTTCTACATTTCATGTTTTGAAAACATTTTTTTCAAATAAATGAGATCTGGGGCGGCAGCCAAGCTTCCATCATATAAAACAGCCCTATGCATTTGTCATTGTTGGTTGTGCAGGAGTTAGCTTGCAGTTGTTGCTAAATGGGCTGGAAGTTTGTATTCAGTTGTTGGTCGGTAAAATGTTGTTGCACGTTGTACGTAAGGTAAGTATACAGGGTTAAGCTATCAGCTTTAGCCACTGGCTAGTCCTTTTTGGGATGTAAATTAATTTCCCTATTAAAGACATAGTTTGACATTTTGGGAAACATGCTTTTTCACTGAGAGTTATGAGAAGATACCAATCTCATTTAAACTAAATGTAGGTAGCTACAATTAGGAGCAGGTTAGCTTAGCTTAAGCATTAAGTTTGAAAAGAGAGGGAAACAGCTAGTCTGACTCTGTCCAAAGGTAAAAAACATCTGCCTACCAGCATCTTTAAAGCTCAACAATAAACATATTGTATCTTGTTTGTTTAATCTGTACAAAACATAATTTCAGCCACTGACAAAAGATGTACAGTAGTATGCCAGTATGACATGCCCATGAAGACAGCATCCATGCACCAGAAAGGATTCCCCAAAAGCCTGCCCAGCTCTCGCTGTTAGGAAGGCTGGAAATCTCAGAAGAGACAGAACACTTATCTGATGAGTGACGCTGATGAGCAACACTTGTGAACCCCCGCTGATAAATTATGGTCAATTTGTGCAAAGAGACAATCAAATACTTTACTGATTACTGATTGCACTTTAAGGCCCCGACATTTAGGGTTTGAATAGCTTGGTGATGAGATATTAAAGGGAAGCTGTTTCAATGTGTGTAGAAGTATGGCGTTTTCTGAGATGTTCTATCGTCATTTTGATAACAGATTCAACAATGATTCTTAGTACTATACTATTTGGTTGAACAGTAACAGTTTATAGATTCTCTTTTTCTACATATTTTGTTGTCTTCCTGAATTTTAAGTGCAAACAAATGGTGTTTCTCTTGAAGCTATCAAAGGCCATCACTTAACCCAATTGCACAGTTTATTCCAGATTGCCTCCATTTATTGCCTGCTTCTTTAACACCTCCAGGTGGCTTTACAGATGCCGTTACCTCAGTCTCAGCAAATAGAATGCTGCTTAAAAGTGTTCGGCTTATCGGGATGAGTGACAGATGTTTGGCTTCTGATTTGATCAGGTGAGGGCGGAGGGCGGAGGGCGGAGGGCGGAGGGCGGAGGGCAGGAGCTGCACTACATTATTTTCTTCAAGGAGAAATAAAATCTGCAATATGTTATTTACTTTAAATAAAACTTCCAAAATGGGGTGTGTCATCCCCCATCTCTCTTACACCTTTCCTGTCACTCTGAAATAAAGGGAAAAAAGCCCCAAAAAATAATCTTAAAAAACAAACAAACATATAGCTTCTAATGCTAAACAACATTATGGATTTCTTGGGATGACTTCTTTTATAGTCTATGGTAGGCGTCCGATTATTCAAGATGAGTCATGCAGGAAAAAGGGCTGAACGGGTTGGATGAGTGATCCTTGTTTCAAATATCATTGCAGGCATCCTGTTATTGTTGTGTTAGCTCAGGTCTTTCCTCTCTGTCTGCCTGCTGTCCTCCCACTCTGCTGTCCTTTAATACTATTCATGTGTGTTGAATGAAGGATGCAAACTGGTAATAAGTTGGAAGACTAGGAGTGGGGGAGAAGACACAGAGCGCTATAACAACACCATTAACCTCTATTATATTCAGAGGCAAACATATGGACATAACAATGGCAGTAGAGCACCTCCAAGGCACATGAAGAAGTTTTATATAAATAAACCACAACTAAAGGGGTGGCAGCTATATAGACAGAGGTAGAATTATGTTAATGCTTTAAAGGTTTTATATTTGTCAACACACTAATTGACCTCGACCAATCCGTTACATAAATCGAAAAATGTAGCGTCGGTGGTTGTTTGCGGCAAAGGGTTGTGTTTAATCTGTGCCTGGAGAAAACCAATATATAGCAAACTATATTCAGTCAGCAAGTGTTGTGGCATATTTACCTTCAGTTCTGGTATTTGTTTACTTCAGTGCCTGGCTATCAGCTCTCGCCAGCGCCTGTGCAATTTCGCTCTGTGCCTTGGTTTTCCACATAGGTCTGCAAAAGGCATTGGAGACCAGCTTAACAGACAAACACTTCATGCACCTTTGCATGGACACTCCCATACAGACCATACACAGGAACGCAAGCACTGAAATCTAAACAAAACGCACACATACTGTACACACACGCAAACCCGTCTGAAAACTGACTCTCTGTGCACAAGAGTGCTCAGGGAATCCGTTTCTCAACTTGGAGGCAGCGAAGCATTAAATCACTGCTAACAGGACAATTTGTGCACACAATTTATGCTGTGACTAACACTCCGTACATTTACATTTTCCTCAGAACCCACAGAGCGGCGTGGCAGGTACTTTTTTGCTTTATTTGATATAGCCTGTATTTAAGCTTTGATCTGTGTCTGGGTCACTTTTGGATATCACACACTTTTTTCTTCCTTTCAGGGTGAAAAGGTGATCTATTTGTTATATCCTGATGATGCAAGCCCTCAGCAAGGTGCAACACACCCATCTAGTGATAATATCATCCTCCTGTTCCCATGGTAACAAGACAGGAACAACTGGCAGCAGGTGAACGTGGCATCATGTGAAGTCATTCCTCTACATTTGCCGTTTTCCTCCCTAATTCTCCTGTCTCTGTCTTTCTCTTAGACTGCTCCCTTTCTCTCGCAAACTATCAGTCTTGTCCATCTGTTTCCTCCACGACCTTAATGCTTTCCTGACAATGAGCGGCTACAGTTGCTATGGAGATAACAATCTCCATTAATGAAATTTAGTTAACATCTCTACACACAGGCTCGCTTCTGAGCAGATGGCAATTCCACAAATATCATCATTCTGCCTCCTGCGGATTACAGTTAGTGTTCATGGCTGCTGTTTGTGCAGCCACCAACGCCGGGCACTGCTTTGTTGCAATATTGTGATGTGATTGGACAATTTTAACAGTGGTAATCCTGGGCTATTCTGCTTTAAACATGATTAAAACAACTGAAAGCAATTATGCTGTCAACTCTGAAATGTTCCTTCTTTAATAACATACCATTATGGCAAAATTGGAGATCCAGGTTCTAGCTGAGGATACTTGAGGTTAAATACTCATTACTACTTAGAGCAGTATCGCCTGCAACTCCTTCATTAAACACTCTTGACAGAATATATTACGTGACACAGCACCGACCAATGGAGCGCTCTTATTTACTTCCTTTAACATTTTATAGGATCATCAAAAAGCCTGAGAACCATCCGGTCATATTTAAAGCATGAAGGTGTTTTTTGGAGTTTAAATGGCCAGAGATTAAGGGTTGCAGAAGAAAATCAAAGGTTTGGTTTCCACTTTGGGGCTGGTAGAGCAGTTTGTGCCGAGAGAGGCTAAAAAAGGACATGATAAAAAAAAATCCCTTAATTAAAAAAAAAAAAGATTAATAACACCCTTTTTGCTCCGAGTTAAGTTCCAAGTTGATGTAACACCATCGCAAGAGAAAGTAAAAAGAGGTGACTCAGTTCATGCTTAAAAATTGATTAACCATAACCATTAACAAGACAGCAGGCAACAGAACTGATATTATATGACATGAATTATCCTGGGTGAACCCTGAGATCAATATGTAACAATTAAAGACTCATTGCCTTCAAACTGTTGATGAGTCCTCTACCATCAACACCATCAGTGTGCCAGCATTACACTCTTTAATTGCTCATTTGTGCAGGAACTGGAAATAATTTTGAGGCAAATAGTTTGCCCCTCAATTTTTTCTTATTCGAGAATATTCTTGGGCACAAGCATGAAAGCTGGAGATGAAGGTGCTTGAAGTTGTGCCGACACCCAGGAGGCCGAGGCTACAGAGTAATGCCCTCAGTGTAGTGCCAGGGAAACGCATGGTATGCCACCAGTCAACCGGAGTCGGATCATCTCTATTCCACCTTCTATATAATTGGTATATTTGAAAGAGAGAAATGTGTTCTCTGTTTCCAGCCACTATCCCAGATTTCTGCAGGGGCATTCAGGCTAAAAAAAGAAAGTATTTTTTTTCTCAGCATGCCGATGGTAAAGAGAATGATGCATTATCCAAGTGCACCTGTACTGTGGTGTGTATGCTGTCATTGTTTGGCAGTAAAAGCATCTCTCCGGAGCCGAGGTGTTTTGTACTCATGAGTAATTTTGCATTAGTCCAACTACCTAAGGGCCTCATTGAAGGAGATGCAATGTCCCCTGTATACTGTCTGGTAATCACATATATTCCAGCTGTTGTAATGAGACTCGTTCACCTTTCACACAGCCGTGCAATTAAATAAGCCAGTCATCCCCAATGGCAGACACAGGTTTCTCAATTGTGACTAATTACTGCATGTATTTAGAAGTCAAGAAGGCAAAAAATAGAATTAACTGACATATCTCCCTCTCTCTGCCGGTTACCCACAGAGATGGCAGACCTGAAGCTGACAGCATCCTGCGATCATGAGGCATTATGAAATCTTCATGAAAATGAAAATTGGTGTCAAGAGACCAAACTGACTGAAAAAATGACCTCTGTCTATCAACTACAGGAGACTCTCCTGTGAGTCCCCTGAAGTGACTCTAAACACTCTCAGTCTCTGACTCGGCAGCACCGTTTCAGGTGTTTTGCACAATTTATCTCTAGCTCTTCTAAGGGGACAATCTTCTTATTAGTAGTATGATATACAGTAGATAGATGTTTGGTAACGCTTCAGATGACTCCAAATTACAGTTTAATTACTTAGTCCATATGTGATATACTGATTGGGTACGTATAGTACCAGGGAGAAATATAAGTATTAAGGAAGAAGATGAGATGTTAGGGGATTAGAGGGTAACAACCTTTTTAAACTTTTAATTAATGAGTACTTACTTAATAACAGGAAACAGAGCTATCATTAATGGGGTGTCAGTATTGCAATAAAACTAGTTATGGTATATTTGACTTTAAAAAAATGTGTTTAAAGATTGTTAAATGTTTTTTCATATGTAGTGCTAACATGGTGTAAATTATTGTTGCTACAGAACAGAACATAAGGCTAAGACTGGGAAGAAGGATGTGCAATGTGCATCTATAGCTGGAGCAGCTACATAATTATTATGTGTATGATTTCAAAATGATAGCATACTGGTTACTAACAATGCAGTTTTGGGTTTCAATGTCAGATCCAGCTCTCAGTCAAAACTGATGTTAGAGAAGAGAGAGTGCCACATGCATCATGACATAACTATTGTAAAAAGTCATAGTACAGACATACATTTCTTGGTTCCCTGTCTGTACCCTGTAATTACTTAATATGTACTGGGTAATTTGTCTCTCGCCCCCCCACCCCCTAATTGCGAATGTATTTACAACTTTTTCCCTGTACTTCTTCCCTTGTACCCAGTAAGTATACCATTCTTACAAAATGTTTACACCATAATTTGCAGGCTGTTATCCAAAACGTAACCAAATGCTCTAACCAATATAAAACAGCAATTATGTCCTTTATATGCACTTGTGCGTTTGTTTGTGTGGTGTATATACATTGTGTACTGGCAGATTTATTGTTGTGCATCATGTGTGTAAATGAGCCCTTGAGCTCCACCTGGTCTGATCTCCTGTCTAATGATCTGCCTGACAGCGAGTGGACACCACATGTTATTATCCAGCTAATTGTGTTTAGAATTCAATGCTCAAGATTCATTTCCTGCAAACCAACATGTGCCCTCTGAGAGTTTGAATGAAATGATTTGTATCAAAGCCCTTGATGATATACGTCGACTGAATGGGGATTTCTTTAATCAGATTTGTGTGCTGATAGACTTTTCCATATTTTGCATCTGCGTGTTGAGAATTTAGATCGACTTCTCTTCAATCGCGAGTGGACTTAAAATGAAATAATCTACACTGACAATATGCAGATCTAGCTGTGCCTCTGTGGCATGTAATGTTTCTTCTCCTGTGTGGAGAAAACTGCTCAGTGTGGGACTGACCTTCACGGAGATTAGAAATAACACTCCTGTATTATTGAGATTAGAGTGAAACGCCCATTCCCTGCGGATGCATAATTACTGGAAATGAGATCTGACTGCAGTGTGATTTAAACTTAACCGGTCACATATATGCACATACAGACACTAGAGCTACAACTTATGATTATTTTCAAAATCCATGAATTTGTTGATTATTTCTGTTTTTTATTTTGTCCAACCAATATTCAGTTTACTGTCATGGAAGAGTAAGAAAAACAGCAAATATTCACATTTGAAAAGGCGCAAAAATAGATTTATTTTTCCATTTTTAGCCATGCTACAGTAGCAGCATGGCTCTAGGAATGGCAACGTGGGTCTGTTGGTCCACCACTTTGGTGTGGACTGATATATCTTACTGGATGGATTGACATTAAACTTTGTACAGACATTCATGGTTACCAGACAATTTATCCTAATTACTTTGGTGATCCCATTACTTTTCCTGTAGTGCCACCATGGGGTCCACATTTAAGTGAAATATCTCGACAACTACTAGATGGATTGCCATGTATTTTGGTACACACATTCATGTTCCCCTTCAGGATGATTTGATGATCTTTTCAACGAGCTCCATCATCTGGTCAATTTTGATTGGTCCAATTCCTAAGCCTCGGGGGTTCTTTGTGTTTAGTGCTAATTATGTAGCATGCTAATACACTAAACTATGATGGTGAACATGGTAAACATTATATACATTATATTTACATAACGGTTAAACATCAGTACGTTAGCAGTGTCCTGGTGAGCATGTTAGCATTAGGTTCAAAGCACCACTGTCCTTTAACTAGCTTGGCTACAGACTGTTGTTAGGTTAGGAATTTACTTTTTAATTTACTTTTTTACTTTTTACAGTAACTACTCTTACAATTTCCTGTAAATCGACTAATCAATGAACTAATCATCTCAGCTCTAATGGACACATGTATACACACACACATGTATACAGTACAGTTTCTCTCTGTGTGGGAACCAAACTTAACCTCAAACTGTCATTACTGACACAAAGCAACAACACACACACACACACACACACACACACACACACACACACACAAAAACAAATCAATGGATGACTCCTTCAGTTTAATAAAGTGCATACAAAACTCAGACATTTCATTAAAAAGGACTGACTGATGTGGATCAGGTTGATAGCTGTGGCAGGGAATCACATCACCGCTGTAATGTCACGCCTGGCTATGAGCTCCGTCTCTGGAGGTTTGGAAATGAACACACCAAGCCAAATTGAAGCAGGGGATATGAGACTGGAGACCTCTCAACAGATTATATCAAATCTTATCCTTTTCTTCTCCACTCACATCTGTTTATAACTCGTGTCCTTGTTTCGGTCTTTCTCTGCCAAATGCAGATTGATTGTTTGTGGAGAAAGAAAGGGATGTGCTCTATTTAACCCCATTCAATTGAAAAAAACATTGATTTGTTTACTCATTTGCATTCATATATGTATCCTCACTGTCTCCCTCTATTGCTGTCTAGACGCCGAACTCACACGAGTTTCACCAAGAAACGTCTGCTCAAGATGACATGTTTGTAAAAAAATTTAATTTAAAAAGGCTAAAAAAGCCTGAAAACTGGCAATGTCTGGACTTATGAGGGTTTATCTGTGCTTTCAATTATCATACACCCAACAAGGAAACATATTCACCTGGCTTTCTTTCACTAACACCTCCAAACTCTGTGCAAGACACAGGTTGAATCTTATACTAGTACATTCAAAGAGATAAACAGTGGAGAGGATTAGCAAGGCAAAGTGGTTGATTTCCCCTGATGGTTGCTCAGCCACCATTTCTGAGATCTTTATTGCCAGCCTAATGTCTGAGAGAAATGAAACTCATAATTAGTTCCCTTAGACTACAAATCATATACTTTGTGGGAAGGAAAATACCATTCCCTGCCCTTGGGAAGAATTAAAGGGAGGTTGTGGACCGCAATAAGTGGACTAAGAATAGAATAGGGCATTATTATGTATGACAGGTAGGCACTGTCTAAGGGTCATTCAATATCATTTAAAAAATAGTGGGGACGAGTGTGTCTGAATTGCTTCATTGTAGGTTAACTTTTATAAAATAAGTAGTCTTTGATGGTACGGTACAGTAGGGTATGCTTTTGTAAAAAAGTTTTGAGTATAGTACAGTGATGGTCAGCGGAGATCAGTGGTGGGAGTACATTTGTTCATGTACTGTAATTATGTACTTCTACTCCACTACATTTATCTCAAATAAATGGTTCCTATGGGTTTTAATACTAACCATACAATCATCTTATAAAATAAGATGAATTGCTATATTGTATGTAGCCTAGGTAAAATTAACTCCACCTTAACCAGCTACAACAGTAACATGTTGCTTACACGTTATGCATCATATTTCTGCATCAATAATAATCCAATACTATACATGTATATGATAATGTAACAGTGAAAGGGACAATTCTGATGCATTATGCATATTTTACTTTTAATATTAAAGTAAATTTGACTGAGAAATGGTGCAGTTTTACATTTTAGTAGCTATTGCTACTTTTACTTAAGTCAAGGAGCGATCTTCCCCTGCACTCAGACTCAGACCAACAGATTGGACTGGGTTTCAAAAAATAATTAAGACCAAAACAAAGGGACCTTCTCACTTCCCTGAAAGACGTTTCCAAAGCCATCAGGTAATGTATTTATAAAATACAGGCACCTAATGTACTCTCCAACTACAGCACTTCTCTCTCGGGGGGACTGGTGCACACATTCTCCCTCACAAGGTGGGTGGAGCGTGTTGCACTGGGACGATGCAAGATGCAGCAATCCCGTCTAAACCTCCAGGTCTTCCTACAGCAAGCCGGACCACTGATGCACCTGTAGTGTGACTTTCAACAGCGCGACGCTTGGATAAAAAAAATCAAATCAATCAAATATGAGCGAAGCCACTTGGAAACAGGGCGCCGGTGCGACATAGGTAAGACAATGTTCCGGATGCCACAATATCATAAAGTTAAAGAGGGGTTGGACATGAAAAATGTGTTAATTTTGAAATGAAATTGCTTTTCTCTTTTTCTGCTCGTGCGTAATGGATGCCTTTGGGAGCAGACGCTTATGGTTCAGGTACGTCAATTATATTCTAGAAGAAAAGAATAACACATTTTTGCAAGTGATTGCAGTGAGATTTTTCACTATGATAACCTACATTTTTTCAACTCCATACTTACATGAGCTCCATACAAAATGTGCAATATTTGTGGTAGCCTAAGCATCCATCTGAATTCTACGTTTCAGGTTTTATTATTTTATTTCCACAAATTAACTTTTGAATGTGATATATTTTAAATACAAAAACATCGCTTCTTCACACAAAGAGAGCTCTTTTTACAACTTAACCCGCTTTATATTTTGCAGGACAAAAGGGGGATATTGCTCGAAATTACGATGCATCTCACGGCGGTGGTTCTAATGTTAGTTCTGGTCGTGACGGGCATCGCCAAAGGTAATCTGAGATTTTGATCAGTCCACTGAGACAATTGACAACAGAGATGCACATTTGAGTTGTCCAAAACAAACTCTGTTTTACTTTTTGCGTGGAATTAAAGTAGGCGTATAACGGATGAATATTGTAGCCTATTGCTCTGAATGTTTTATGTGTGTTTTGATTTTTGATGCAAACAGCTGCTGCTCTTTTCTTTCCGTCTCAGGTTGGGAATGCAGCGCAGGGTGCAACACAGAAAATGGGTTTTGTGAGAAGCAACTGAAATGCAGGTACTAAAAAGACTCCAGATTCCTGTGTAGAGGATATCCTATGGGCTTTTGTAACCTTATTTCCATAAACTGCTGGAGCTAAATAGTCCTCCCTTTAGAGAAATGCAATTACAATCCAGCCAACTGGATCTTTTTTCTAGATTTGTTTGGCACTTGTGTTGTATTAAGCCAACTGCCAAATCAGCCCTTTGTTTGAACAGTAAAATCATTGCTATCCTAACAGATAGCGCTTCTCATAACAAAGCATGCCCAGTTTAAAACGTTTTTTTTTTTTTTCCTCTAGCAAATGCTACTGTATCTACTCTTGAGCCAAAATGAATATTCCATCTCTGTTAGTAAGGGAAAGTAACCAATTGCTGCATAATTAAACACGTCTGTAATCTGTCATTTCACTTTAAGAGAACAGCATGCAGAAATGATGGGGACAAGACTGCAAAGCTCTGTGGGTGGTATATTTATAGTTGTGGATTGTTCCCATTTTCCCTCTTTCAGGTGCAAACCAGGGTGGCAAGGAGAGAACTGTGACCGGTGCGTGCCCTTCCCTGGCTGTCTGCACGGCACATGTGAAAAGGCATGGCAGTGTGTCTGTGAGGAGGGCTGGGTTGGCAGCCTGTGTGACCAAGGTGAGTTTCATTAAGCTCCCCCTGACATTCATATCTCTATCTGCCTCCTGACACTTGCTGACATATCAGAGGTTATAGGGTGAGTCACAGAGCCTCGGTGACACACAGGTTGCCTCCGAATGAAGCTGGTGTCTGGAGAATATAGTTAACTGTGTTTTTAGACAGGCAATATTAGAGCAGAAAAGATCTGACAAAGGCAAAAAATAATTATGGGTTAATGACGAAAGCTGAAACCACAGAAAAACTGCGGAAATATGCATTATAAACTGCTGCTTTTGTGCTACTGAGCAAGACACACGATAGGAAAACCTCCAAAGTGATGCACAGAGGATGCAAAAAATTTAAATGTTAAAGCGATCTAAAAGTTTCCACTTCAGACACCCCTATTTAAATCAAGCATTTAAGTAATAATTCCTATAGTATCTACAAAGAACATTATCACATACTGTAAAAATGACTTGCTGCCCTTCAAGCAATAGAAGAAAAAAAAGGAGAGGATTAAAAGAAGAAAGATTTTTTTGGCTTCTGGCTCAGTTTGACCTCCTTATCAAAACACACGGTATATATCTTGAAGCAAATGAGCTGCTTGCCTGTGAAACATGGTTGGTTATGTTCTCATTTTAGTTCTTGGTGACAAGATGCTGCGGTGGGGAGTGTGAGAGTGAGAGTGGAAACAAAGGAGAGGAGGGAAAAACAGGCAGAGAGAAGTGAGAGAGAGCACCAAGATCTAAAAACAGCATGCTTGTTTTTTTTTGTTTTTTTTAACAACAGATACTCGCCTATGCTCGTCCAGGCCTTGTGCTGGTAATGCCACCTGCATAGAGACAGGAGAGGGGGGATACCTGTGCATCTGTCCCCACAGCTATGGTGGGGAAAACTGCCACCTGAAGAGAGGACTGTGTCTCACAAACGGGTACCAGCACCTTTTATTTGAGTTTCTATTTTTAGTAAGCGAATACTCCAATGCTTTACAGCCTTATCTCTATTTGTTTATCATTAGGAGCAATAATCAATTCATGCCAAGGCAGCCAATCAAACCACCCCACACTGTGGCTCGTGATTATGTACTGTAGCTCCTAGTAGCAGGCAGTTAGCAGAGAAAATATTGGATGCTATTTTTATCCTTACTGCACAAACTGTAGCCGCTTTGGTTATGACTTGTAAGAGGCAAGAGGGTGTTTGACGCTCGCTTTGATACAGTTCCCCCACTAACAAGAGCATGCTAATATGTGAGAACTGGTAAGTTTCCAACTTTGTGAAGGTTCAAATGAACAGGAAAAGTCAAATTTATTCTGAGGACTGACTTTTCTGGTGTGCAGCTCAACAACATTACATAAAAGGCAAAGAACATGGTGTTTATAGTGAACAAATAGCGCTAACAAACTCGGGTCCAAGCACCTGACGCAACTTGAAACTAGAGGTGCACCGACTCAGGGCAGGGGGGATTCATGAAACATGCAATTACTGATTTCTTCTGGCCACTTGGGTACAGCGGAAACAAGTTGTGAACACAACATTGACATATCACCTTATGAGTTTATATAGTAAACTTGTTATGAGAATGGTATGAGCAGTTACGTTATGATTCATTTGGAGTCAGTGGTGTAATCTAATGTATTGTAGTGGGTATACTGTACTGTATATGTATGGGCCTACTATATATATGGGCCAGGATGGGCCTTGGAGGGGGGGGCATTTCATAGTGGTGGGTCCTGGTGTCCTCTGGCAGGAAAACTTTGAGTGTCAGACTTCATTTCCTGCATTCTGATACACTTTTTTGCACCAATTTACGGTGGAAATACCTTTATTTAGCCTATGCAAAGAAAAAAACACAATGACAATTCAAAATATATCATAATTATAATGGAAAGCATGTTGTCACGTCATTGCTCATTTTTAAGTGGGTATATGGAAATCCTTGAGCTTTCTTAGTGGGTATACTGCGTATACATGCATATCACGTAGACTACACCACTGTTTGGAGTCGTGTTTCTGGCCACCTGGAGGATGCAAGTCCAATACTCACTCCCTGTTAGCTCTGTTTTTGGTCTCTTCCACCTTTTGAGGGAAATATCTGACTCTTTACCTGCTAAATGCACCATTATGTTAACCAGCTAGTTGTAAACTCTGTCAGTTTGCCATTTGGTGCTGAGCAGGTAGTGTACAGTGGAGTTTTGCAGCTTTTTCACTGAAACCAGCTGCCTGCTACTGACAAAACGACGCCATGAGAGGGATGACAATGAACCAAAACAGTGAAGTTGAGACTGAACAGCTAAACAATGAGTTGAAAATCCGTAAAACCGAGGGGAGCTGCACAGCCAGGTGATAATCTCCGTTGTTTCCTTTCAAATTGTCATTTGATATACATTATTGATACCTCCGCCAAGGAGGTTGTTTTCGGTTCGGTTTGTCCGTTTTTTTTTTGTTTTTCTTGTCTGGATTACAGACAAACCACTGGCCTGATTGTCATTAAACTTAGTGAAAGGGTGTAGCGTGGGCAAAAGAAAGAGACAAAAAATTCTGGAGTGGATCCGAATGACTGGGCGGATACACAAATTATTTTTCACTTTCATTAACATTATGATAGGGCTTTTGTGCTGCATTCATATGGTGTTGGAATAATCGGAAAAATGATTTCCCGACTGGGAAAATTCACACTGCATTACCATTGTGAGATAGGGCATGCCTTGGCAGAGGTCTGTGCTCTCCGAGTGCCATTCTAGTTATTATATAATATCGATTATAGATAGTTTTGAGATCATCAACCACAGTAGGGATACTGACAAGATTTGAAAGTGAAGTTGATTCATGTAAAAATTAAGAATAATGTGAACAACAGCCCTGCCATCATGTTGGTACATTAATTTAAAGGGACACTTGTAACTTTCTGCATGTTTAGGCCAGCCTTTTCTTTCAGTCGGCAATTGCAAAACATTGCAAACAATAAAAGCAAAGTGTGACTCAACTGAGCTTACATTAAAAAAAAAAATAATCCTGCAGACATGCATTTTCAAACACACAATGATGATGTAGAAAGAAATAACTCATTCTCCATCTTCCTCCTGTCATAAATACAGCAGCCGCCATGTTGATTGTGTTCTCCCCTTGTTAACAAGCAGACACCTGTACCCAGTAGCTGGCGGTGTGTACCTTGGCAGCATCTTAAAGCTGCATCCAAATTCAGGGATCCTTTGAAGTCAGAATTTAAAAATTTGCTCAACGAGGCTGTCACATTTTTAAAAAGCTCCTCTATACAGTATGTCAAGAGAAATTCAGCATTCTTTTGTCGGTATTTGCAGGACACGACTGATGTGTACTTCGCATCTGTCAGCATCCCACAATCCACTGCTCCCCAGGCCATAGTGTAACAGTGTTGTATAAAGTACTAGAAAGCAATACTTGAGTAAAAGTACAAGTATCGTACTAGAAAAAGACTTTGGTAGAAGTGAAAGTTACCTTTTAGAATATTACTTAAGTAAAAGTCTTAAAGAATCTGATATATACTGTACTTAAGTATCAAAAGTAATTTTCTGATATTTAATGTACTTAAGTATTTGAAGTTTTTTTTTTTTTTAAAAAGCTAGTGGTTAGAACTTTTATTGTGAACTCTATTGTGGCTTTCCTTTAGTAAAGCATAAAGCATATTCAGGGTTCCCATATCTTCTTAATCATCCGGTAGGAAGAATCTTTCATTCCAATGTACAGAAACTTTTCTTGCAAATACGGCCACGGGTGTATGACGTTATCTTCACCACTACCCTGTTCACCGAGTTCACCACTATCGTCGGGGTGGTCGTCTACGATAACGGGAGGTCCTCCAGTAGGTGCTCGTGCTTCCATGGCGGTTTCAGTTGTGCGTCCTCCTCCTCCTTTAGCAACGAACAAGCGCTGAAATAGAGCGCGCGGCGTGCGGAGCGTGCGTAATGCAATCTAGGAGCAGTGATTCGCCAAACCTCCCTTATTGCAATCGCACACATTTCTTCTAATTTTATTTTTTTAGTAACGAGTAACGAAGATGCTTAGTGGAAATATAACGGAGTAAAAGTATACATTTTATCTAGGAAATGTAGTGGAGTAAAAGTGAAAGTTGACATAAATTTAAATAGCGAAGTAAAATACGTGAAATTTCTACTTAAGTACAGTAACGAAGTATTTGTACTCCGTTACATTACAACACTGTAGTGTAATTATCCATTCAGGAAGTCCTCGTCTCCCATATTGTTACATTCCTATTACCTATTTACCAGGAGTTTGCCTTCAGGTGGTAATGAATGTGCTGATAAAGATAACACATGAACTGAACCAATTACTGTAAGAAGACACTGCAGAATGCACACAATGGTAACAAGGTATAAACTACAGTTTCTGTTATATTGAAACACTGAAACTCAATGTAAAATATGTTATTATGAAACTGCAAGTCTACCAAGTGAGCCACATTTACTGGTGACATTTACCACTATTGAAGCCATTTGAGGGCAAATTCCTGGAATGTTTGACTTTATGAGTCAATGAGGAACACGCTGTTAGTTTTGCCCTCATTTGGACAGGTTGAGCAGGGACTTTAGGTCCTCTGAAGTACCCACCTTCATTGGTCGCGTCCATCAATGTATACTGCAATTGGCACACAGTTAAAATGTGACAGAATCTCTGAATTTAACATTTGTAAAGATCACTCAAACAAGTAATATTTCTAAACAAAAAACATCTTGAAGTTTTGCTTTCAGGCAAAGCATCCACATCAAAAACAATGGCTCATCCCTTTCTCTCTAGCCTCATCGCCTGCCTTTTTACTGCTGGATTACAGACGGGCTTTTCCTACCCATCAGTAAGACGTAAACGGTAGTAACAAGACCGAATAAGAACGAAAATTCCGGTTCCTCATTTCGGTGCCCGACTCTTTTTTATTTCAGAAGGATCGCTGCACAGGACGCTATGTTACCGTTAGCTAGTAGCTGGATTAAACACAATGGTTAAAATGCTTACGTTAAGCGGTGTAAAGTGTGGCTGTATTTCCCTGTAGAGGATGCCAACACCGGGACGTAACAGTCCTACCGTTGTAGGATAAACAACACAGACGGTGCGTTCACTTCAAATACCATTGCAGTATTGAATAATTGGAGCTCAGATGCAATTTTGTAATTTTCTCAATTTCTGATCCTCTGAATAAAAAACATAAAATTGGAAAAACAGTTTAAAGATCCAATTTTTTAATTTGTCAAGGTGGAAAAAAATGAAAAATTGGATATTTGAACCCATTTTTCTGTTTTTCCAAATGTCCGTTTGTGCTTAGAAAATTGAACGGATAAGCGTTACACTGACCCTGCCAGCCTGTGTAACGTAGCTACGTTTCACCATCGAGCGACTGTTAGCTTCAGCTGGCTAAAGTTAGCTGTCAACCTCCCAACTAACGGTTACCGCTAGCTAGCTAGTGATCTAGCGAGGATTAGCCCTTCAGACCACAGTGGACTTCAGTGGACTCTCCATCCAAACTCCCAACTGGACCTTCGTCTGCCACAACTGCTGGACTCTTTCAAATACATGTACTCGCTGTCTCTGCCGATCACTTGGTAGCGTTGGTCAGGTGTCAGCTTATGCCAGCTAGCTTCTGTTAGCTTCGACCGACTGACGGCTCGCCCAGCACATCTGTTCGCTGTAGAGCTCTTTTAGCCATGTTTCCCGGCTCAACACTAAGTTAGTGTGGGCCACTACCCCTCTGCACTGCCGAAAACGGTGCTCCTAAAATATTCCTCACTGCAACTTCTCAACGTCATCTGCTACGTCGCTTCAGCTTGCATTGCCAACATAAAATAAAAATATTGTCCCGTTGTCGGCTTCAGCTAAGAAGATAGTTCGCCCCCACACGTCCAAAATTCTTATTCAGATAACCTTCCGCAACAATTGCAGGCTCTTTGGTGGAGTTCTGCTTTGAATTAAGTTACATCGTGACAAATTAATGGACCACTTGCGGAGTGATATGAAGACATGAATCAGAGGAACAAAAAACGTTGACAGCAGTGACTGGTCATTATGTTTACCAATACCCCCGACCCGTGGCTTGCGACCCCCCCCCCCAAAAAAAAAGCAGATTTGCATAATTTACGAGAGCTTCATTTTCAGGTCGGAAAAGCCGGATTTCCGGATTTATCCGGAAGAATCACACCCCTGAAAATACCCTTTTCCCATCTGGTGCTTGTTTTTGTCATTTACCAGCAATTTCCTGGTGAAATAAGTCATTGTTATAAGTTATTGTTATTACATTATTAATCAATCATTTAATTTTGACCATATGGTCTTAGCAATAAACAAGCCGTTCTTTAATGTCGCCAACTGTCATTTTGTGCTCCTTTTTTTATATTCTATATTATATACATTATAAATATATTATATATATTTTGGTTCAGGCACCGTTTAGGCACCAGCACCGTTTTAAAAGTATCGATTTAGCACAGATATTGGAAAAAAACCAAACGATCTGAACCATCAGATACATATGAAAGACTCTCTGGGGACACAGCTAGCTGACACAGCCCTCCAGACTCTGAACCCCACCATGTTTGTTCTCTGCCAGGCAGTCTTGTTATTGACTTAAATGGAGCTCCTAAAATTCATAGCCTACAGCTAAGTGTCAGTGAACTGACAGCTCTCCTCTTCCACTCAAAAAGAATCATTTGAGCCTTATTATAATTTCCACAATGACATGAGTGGAGTTTCACTTGTATTCCAGGGGAATTCAACTCCATTAAAAGGTCTGCGTGAGGTTTTTATTAATCAGCTCTTCTATGAAAACACCAGAGATTTCTAAAAAGTATGCCAGAGCTATTATTCTTTTGACTCACACAGACAGAATGTTAGGGACTTGTATAATTACACAGGCTACTATTAGAGATATTGATTGTTTTTTTCTCAGGGTTTTCATTAGTGCACTTAGTTTGTGAAGCATGGCTGCATTGATCAGATATGCTGCACTGGTACAGATTTCTCATTTGGAGAAAATTAGCTTTACACAATTTTTTTTCATTAGGGCTAAGCAAAATTACTATATATACACTCAGGAAAAAAAGAAGCGTCCTGTCACTTTTAACTGCTTTTATATTTTAAAAGGTGCTCTAAGCGATGTTGGGTGACGTCACTTCTTGTTGACGTTCTAAGTATTGTCAAACAAAACAGAGGCTAGCTCACCCCTCCCTCCTCCTCATCCCATCCCCTCCCTTCCATGTTCTAACCCCCAAACCCCCACCCCCAAATCCTTCTTGTCGGTTATTGGCTGGAACACTTATGTTTCGTGGTTGGCGCAGTTTGTTGTTGTTGCCGTTTGTGGAGCCTGGGCTGTCTACAGAGACAGCGTTTTTTTTACAGTGTGTTCAGGGGACAGGCAGCTCGTGGATAGTGAGGAGATGTTTGCTGTATGTGACAAAAAATGTTGTAGCCTAAAAAACGCATCACATCGCTTCTTTTGGTGTTTTTCAGAGTCAGTAGAAAGGTGTCTTTACTTTCCTTATATACGGTTATTGTCTTTTCGACCGTTCAACAGGTGCATGTTCATTAATTGTTTATGGTTCATTGAACAAGCATGGAAAACATTGTTTAAACCCTTTACAATGAAGATCTCTAAAGTTATTTTTACAAAAGTATCTTTAAAATAGTGTCCTGAAAAAGGGGTGCTTCTTTTTTTGCTGAGTTTATTTATACAATATATAATAATATCACAATATTAATAAGTGTATTGTTTGAGAGCTGAAATAGGCAACAGCAATTGATTGAATCGATTAGTCAATCTTGAAGCTAAAATGCCAAACATTTTTAGTAGTCAGTTGTCACTTGCTGTTTTTTTTTGTTGCATGATAAACACAATATTTTGGGGTTTGGGACTGTTGTTCGGACAAAATGTGCAATTTTATTACATCACCCTGGGTCTTTATCGGCATTTCTTAACTATTTTCTGTCATTTTATAGACCTAAAGAGTAGAAAATGAAGAAGAAGATTGGCCTTGGTTTCCCCTAAATGAAAGGAATGTTTAATATCAGAGAGCCACGTTGCAATATGCTGCACCTCGGCTCTTTCTGGCTGTCCTGTGAGAACCATGCATCTCCAAAACGTCACCTTTTCATGAGCTAATAAAGCAGCCCCGTTTTCATCTTTGTGACAATTCATTTTTCAGATATTGTAATGGGTTCTGAAAAGGGTTATATAGATTTAAAGTAATAGGTACATTTTCTCAGCCGATTAGGACACTTAATCCTTCATTTTTTTGTGTGGAAACATTACAAAATCAACAAATTTAGAGATACATTGTTCCCACAGGACAGCAACAAACTGTGAATCTTAATGTGATGTAATCAATGCAGCACCACCTGCATGATTAAAATGGCACATAAGCAGGTAGATTTTAGGTAAGCAGGTATAATCATTAATATATATTTAAAAAATAATTACCCCATGACAGTGTCCTGGGGGACCCCACAAATTATGGATTTAGTACTAGAAAGCGTCCCATTAACATCCACTTTGTGAAATCTACCTGTAAAATAGGATTGGATGGCTGCTTTGCTGTATAACCACAGGATAAAATATTCTGCACTAAAGCTGTGCACTAGATAATGAGCCTAATTTCCCCTGCTGTATATTCTTATTGTGTTGCTCTGTCCTCCAGCTTTCCTTGTCAGAATGGAGGTACATGTATGGATGCTGATGGCTCAGCTGGTTACTCTTCCTGTTTATGCCCCCCTGGATTTTCTGGAGACTTCTGTGAGATCAGCGTTGACAGCTGCCTGCCTAACCCCTGCCTCAACGGTGGCAACTGTACAAACCACGGCCTGGCCTTCACATGTGTCTGTCCGCTCGGCTTCACTGGTTTCACTTGTAATGACACCACTAGCCTCTTGCCCTGCGCCGGCAGGCCCTGCGCCAACAGGGGCACGTGTGTTGGTCAACCTGATGGAACCTTCCGGTGCGTTTGCCAGAAATGGTTTACAGGTCCCACGTGTTCCCTGCAGCACAGACCGAAAGCCAGATCCAAGCCGGTTGGGGCCAGGCCTGTGGACCACAGAGTGTTTGCGCTGACTCCGCAGCACTACTCCCTCCCTGCTCACACCTTCCACAAGCTCCTCAGACCGCCCGAGAGAGACATGCTCAAGATCACCCTTAAGGAGACAGTCCACTCCCCCGGCGTCCTCGTCACCCATGGCCAGCTCGTCTGCTTTGGCATGCTGGCCCTGCTCACCTGCATGGTCATCCTGGGCACTACAGGCATTGTGTTTTTTGGCCGCTGTGAGACGTGGCTGGCCAATGCCAAGTACAGCCAGCTTGTTCGACAGCAAAGGGAACACCTGCTGAGAGAAGTTGGCGGCGCGAGCCAGGAGGAGCCGGAGCACTCAGTAAACATCATCCTGCCGGAGAAGATTAGACTCACCAGCTTTGGGAGACACTACACCTCCATCTGATTCAATCATCTCTGCCTCTTACCCTTTTCCTCTGGAAGGATTTTAATATAAATGTCTAAAAATAGCACAAAGGAAATACTATAACTGTTGTACAGTTGTGTTAATGGAAAGTGAGAGAAACAAGGCTACACTGGAATATATTTGAATTTAAAGTCTACTGGACTAAGTGGACAACCATGACACTGGATTGTAAATGTCATTTTTATTATAAACGTATGTATAAATGTTATAAACTATCCATTCAAAATATATGAAATTATAAAAGATGTCCTACCTTGGTGGTTGGTAAAGATGTCATGTTGATGTATTTAAGATTTTTGACTTTACAATAATATTTTAACCACTTTGTTACATGTTGATTTGGAATACAATAATGGGGGTAATATTACAAAAGGAGAAATGAATTGGATTTTAACACACACAACCTAGACGACTTTTCTTTCAGTATTTGTATTGAAAACAAAGTAATCGCATTGATTTTTCATTTGTTAAATTGTTCTCCGGTTTCAGCTTCTCAAATGTGTGGATTTGATGCTTTTCTTTGTCTTTTTTGATAGTAATCTGAATATCTTTGGGTGTTTGGACTGTTGGGTGAATCGAAATACATCACCAAGGCCATGGGATAGTTTAATTAGCATTTTCTTTTGATTATTTTCTGACGAGAAAATAATCAGCAGATTAATAACAATGAAAGTAACAATGTCAATGCAGCATTTAGTGAATTCACCATTTTATAATTAATGCAGAAATACATAGTGAGTGTGTACAGTATGTGCAGTTAAATTACTATATGCTATACTATATAATTAGATATTACTATGTGCCAATACAGTATATACCTGAAGGTAAGGTTACTTCCCCAATGCCATCCAATTTTCACTCTCTGCAGATGTATTACTAAGATGTTGGTGTTAAAAGGTACATAAGTAGATGTTATAAAGATGCAGGTTCACAGCTCCTCAAGAAATGCTTGGTATCCATGGCATGCATATATTCACACCTTCACCTATTGATCAGTCTCAATTGCAGTGTCTCAGAGGTTGTTAGATTTTCCAACACTGCTTCTTACCGCCAGTGTTGCAATTTCACAAGCCATGCACCATGCATCTCTGAACCCAGAAATCAATACTGTGATATCTGTAAAAAGTTGGTTTGTCTCATCACGCATGAGATGGACACCTATACTTCTGATGGCGGGAGACGTAAATGTATGGAAAACAAGAAAAACATACTGTATGTCTGCCACCCAGTAACGACATGTGGAACTTTAAAATATTCAAATTAACTGCTGATATGAGGAGTACTGTCATATTAGAGTGGGAGAATTTTTTATGATATATATGTTTATATGTTTGGCATATATAATGATAAGTCCCCTTCAGCCCCCATTCAGCATGTGAGGAGATGCTGTTAATGTGGTGGGTTTTGTCTATCTATTCCCTGATAGGGAGGTTATCTTGTGCTTAAATCATAACAGAGTTACATTTCAGGTTGTGTATTATATTGTGCGGTAGTAAAATTGTAATGATTTACAGATGGCATTTCTACAAGGGGGCAGTGACTGTAACCGTGCAGTACTTATCAGTATGTGTTCCAGTCTGGAATTATTTGCTGTTGTGCTTTGGCCAGATAATGTTTTGTTGTACTTTTATTGCTTTTAATAAAATCTATAAAATCAGCTTCTTATTTTGTCTGCTTGGTCCTGTTCAGGTCTCAAAAAACAATTTATGTTGAATCTCTTTGACCTGCTCTTGACACAAGGAGGTTAGGACAAGAACAGATACTTGGCAAAGCTAATACATCAGATGTTTCACAGTATGAGATCCAACGGATGCACATACTCCACCACCTATCTGTTCTGAAAGCAGTAGAACACCTGCTCTCCTGCTCTGTGATGCTTAGTAAATTCCTCCCCAGGGGGCCAACTCACTGATTATCAACTGAATGATAACAGCGACTCTGTCGGCACTCCTACTCTGTCCCTAATTGTATCACAGTTTCAGATAGCAGTCTCTGTCTCCACCTTGTGGTGCAACTTATCTACATCACCAGGACTTAAGCTGCAGTACTCAATAAGCAATAAGCAAGATCTCCATGTAGAGCTGAAATTTTAAGTAAAGTATCTTTCCCTAGGAAAGAGCATGTTTTGCGTCCTATTGCTCAAATAAAACAATGACATTGCCTGGAAGTAATGAATCAAACTCTAAGAGGGAAATTATATTTTACAGCTGCAAAAAAGTGCTGAATCTACAAAAAACTGCATAACATCTTTTTACGCTCTCTTATCTTTAGTATCTTTTGGTGTAGAGCACCCCACATTGGAAAACAAGGATGTTTGGTGTATGTAGGTAAATAAAGCAAAGTACAGTATATTGGAGAAACGTTGTTTAGTATTGATGGGTTTGTAGTGAAACGCACACTGGTTTGCACCTCGCTCTGTGCAGTTTGTATGCACACTGGTTGGTATAGTTTACCAGCATCACATCATGATCTCTGGGTATTACAAGAGCCTGCACACTCATACAGTTGTGTTTCAATTACTCTGGTTGATTAAATGACTAGTCAGGTTGGGTTGGGTGGACATTGTTTGCTGGGAATTACATTGTCACTAAACTATGTACTAATAAGAATGATAAAAGCACGGTCAGGTGGGATTTCTCTACCCCATAATTGTTATGACGTACAGGACAAGACGCATTTGCTTCAGGTCGGGACTTGACCCCACAGTTTAAGCTGATTTAATCTTGTGTTGTTGGGATACAACAACAACATTCTCCTATGTCCAGCCAGTTTGAGAGGATTGGGACTGAGCTCTCTCATTCAAGGAATACTGTTTGTATATATAACTAAAAGGTGAAATAATAAAAGCAGCAGAGAAGGTGGGCCGCTGCTTGGCATAAGTGAGCGCAAAAGCAGTGACAGAAGCTGATGACAGAAATGTACACATTTATTAGGGGTGTAAGAAAAAAAATCATATTGATTTTCAAAAACGCAATATTGATTTTTTTTTTTTTTTTTTAGTTTACGTGCAAAAATATTCACGTAGACAGTGGTTCACGTTTATGTTGTGTTTAAACCCCCTACCGCTAGATGGCTATGCTGAGACACACCACTAATGTCCTCGCCTAACAGTGCCTGACTTTTTGCTAGAAGTTAACAATGTAGCTATGGCTGAACTTTGGCCTACTTTAGCATATAAAAATTAGCTCACTAAGAACCTGTGAACCACAATCCCAAACTGGCAGTTTGATTTTCTGTGTACTGAATTGTTTACCTAAAGTAAACTTCTTTGACTTTTATGCACATCATGTCTTTTTTTAAATATTAGTTTTTCTAAAATTATACTTTAAAAAAATCCCAATATATCGCCTTACGCACAGTATCGAAATATATTGCAATATAGTGAATCGTGACCCATGTATCGTGATACGTATCGTATCGCCAGATTCTTGCCAATACACAGCCCTAACACTTATTGATGATAAGATGCTGTATAATTTACAACTTACAAAATGTATCTTAACAACCCTACCCATGCCATTTCCTGCCCTGCCTTCTTTTTGTCACATCGCTAAATTTCATCCGTCAAAATCAATCTAATTAGGCAACATAAATAAAAACCGTTTCCTCTGCCTGCCATTTTGGGACAAAAATGAATGCATTATTAATGATTCATCAGAAAACTGAAACAATTGTAAATAGAGAGAAGTGCTGACGCGTTTCAGTCTTAGATTTTGATGTGTGAAAAATCATGTAGTCTCAGAGTATGACCACAAGGTGTCAGCCATCTAATAGGAGACAGACGGAGGCTGTCTGTAGACCACACAGTTTAGCATCAAATGATGCATTTCACTGCACTGAAAACATTTTATTTTTGCAAGTTAATTGCAAGTATTGACACGCCAATATTCAATATTATATCTAAAAGAGCTAAACAAAACTCATGTTATACTGATGTCTTAAAAAAAGATGTTTAAAACAACAATATATCATTATAACAATGTGATTTCTGGTTTCCATTTTACTGGTCTTCTTATGAGCAATAACACAGACCATTAGGAGTCGAGGATGAGTGCTGCCTGTCCCACATAACATATCATTCATTCATATTTTGTCGCTGCACTATTTCATTTCATCTGTGGGTTTTCTTTTTCTCTGTGCTACATCCAACAATTTCTTACTCCTGACTAAACTTTATTGGAAAATGTCTCAGGGAGACTTCTGCTGTGTTACTCAATGACCTACAAAAGCTAGCCTTAAAATTCCCTGAGAGTCTAATAGATTTGAATATCTGCAGTTATGGAAGTTAAAGGATCTAAAATGTTAAACTGAATGTTAATCAGCATGGCTTGCATATAGATTCTTGATGCTGCAACGCCTCTTACGGCGGAGAATTCAGGCAATACTGGTGAGTGACAATGCTGTAACCAAGGCTCCATTAAAAGGTCCCGAATAAACTTTACTTCATAACACTTTCAGTTCTTAAATAGTGTCTGTATTCCAGGAAACCTATCCTCGCAGTGAAACTAAAACTGAAGAATGAAAAAGGTTGTTTAGACCATGGTTAAATGTTTCCATGTTAAACCTGAAGCGCCGAGGTTTAACTAAAACATTTTTGTGTGCTGAGGCCCCGGCTCCCCACCACCAGACATTCATTTGTAGAGTTATGACCATGGGGAGAGAAGGGCCCTAACCTTCAAAGCTGACCTGAGAAGCTGCAAAAAAAACACCTCAGCACACCCATTCTGCTCCCTCCAAGTCATAAAGCAAAAACAGAACAGCAAAAGTTAAATTCACCCCCCCACAACCACCCACCCACCCACCAGCTTGAGACCCTTAACCCTTTGTTCCCGTCCGCCTCCCGTGACAGATGAAACTCAACATCTATGGAAAATTGCACATGGAAGTAATCCAGATTCGAAGAATTTTCAGTGGGGGGGATACACTGGAAGACATTTGATTCATGCAGGTACCCCTCAATCAACTGACAGCTACACATACATAATGGGTGTTTAATGTGTTCCAGATGAGCAAGAAAATAAGGTCACTGTAAAGCCCCTGCAGTCAGACAAGCAGCATATGTTCTAATGTAACGTGTACTTGTGACCCATTATATACTCCATATCTATCATCTGTGTTCAGTTCAATGAAGGTGATTTTTTTTATACGTTTTATTGGAAAATTATTTGGTAGCCAGAGGAGGACAGCCAGAGGAGGACAAGAAAAAAGATAAGATTAGACAAATGTCTGGAAAAATGAATACAATTTTGTATAGCGTCATTTCTCTCTGCTTTCCTATCCTTAATTGTCCATTGTACAGCTGCAACCAACTATGATTGATTATCTTTAATATGAAATTGTCAGAAAATAGTGAAATTGTCCATCACAATTCCCCAGATCCCAAGGTGATGTCTTCAAATTGCTGGCTTTGTTTGACCAAGACTCAAAAATGAGTTGCAGTAGTGTATAATGATATAATAAAGAGAAAAACAGCAAGGTACTGGAAATGTCTGCGATCTCCAACAAAAGTACAGAGGAACCGGTTGACTTGTTCCTCATGTGGGGACATAATGTGTCAAGGACATAATGCGGGGCATAATCTGAGCTTTCTAACTGTGGGACCACACAAACACAAAGTCCTGAAAACTGCACGGATGGGATCTATCTCGCTGCCACAGCTCAGATCTGAAGATAAACAGAGATCTTGTTTTCCTGACCCACAACATAAGCTTTCTCATATTTCAGTCAACTTTATTACAACCACTAATTTCAAAGTGATATTTAAAGCTGCAACTCGGTTTTTTTTTTTTCAAAGCCATGATTCATAAGCACTGTTTTCTGGTAAAATGACCAACAATGAGCATCCTTGTATTGTCATTACATTTCAGTTTCTAAAACCCTGTTGTGATGTGTCTACAATAATGTATGTCCCGGTTGTGACTTTGCCTAGAGGTAACGGCTTTATATTCCAGAGTTGACTATGAATAATGGCGCAGTGAAGCTGGAAACACAGGGAACCAAAGCATCAGACAAGATGTTGCTCAACAAACAGGTTGTGTCAGCGTTATTATCTGGTATCCTGAGTCATCTGTGTCTAAGGCATTGCCCCCCCCGTTGTGTCTTCATTGCGTCATGACTCTTATCGGAGGCTTCTGAAGGCGGTTTTCCCTCAGTTTTACAGGGAAAATGTATAATGTAGTAAATCTGTTTTACTACAAAGCAATGAAATCCTTTTCCAGGAAAAATACAAAAAGCATAAATTTTTACACATTTGGCAACATGGTGATTTTCATGTATGTTTGCAGATATGCTGAAGGCTCATGGCAGCAATAACTCACTACAGAGAGTTACAGATATATCAGTAGCCTGTGTACGTGCGCTTACACATTAAATGCCTTCATTACTAACACTGTTTTCCTGCTCTGGGATTGGTGTCCTAAGCCCTGAAAACATGTGTGTGTTTTGACCCTTACAGGTGGATAGATCACTCAGCATAATAGGATCAAGTGTGATTATCCTCATTTAATTGTGAGAGGTCAAAGGCTTAGGAAGGGGCTGTGGAGAACAAAGCGCTGGTTTGTTACCGCAGTATTAACCGAAGATGATCTACATAATCACTATCTGTCTAGTTTTAAAGGTGCCTGACCACTAAGTAGATACAATATTTCATCCTGATTACAGAAAGCTCTGCCCAGAGTAGACAATGCTCTCGGGGGAAAAAAATGCTTGAAGATTTTTTTTGCCCATCACTTTGAGAATAAATTGGTTTTAATTGAGAATCACTTTTAATCTGGTTTAAAATAATGCAATAACTGATGTTTTAAAAAGACTATGTTTGGAGCTTTTGGAAGATCTCATTTAAGTGATTTCATATTTTCTGCTTCTCCACACCAATTTCAGTGGCTGCACTTTAGAAAGGAGTTTTGTGGAAGAATCTATGAAAGGCCCGTACTATATGCAGGAAATTGAACATTTATCCTTTTGTCTTTTTACCAAGAGACCAAATTACTGTAAAATCATATGCACACCATGATGATATTGCAAAAAGAGAGTAAAAAGGAAAACACACCATCTCCCCCACCTTGATGCAACTTACACAATTTAGGCATTTAGTTTGAAATAAAATAGGCCTGCAATAAAGGAGTAGATCAAAGCATTTTATTGTATGAAAAATATATCCATAAAACGGAACAATATTTACAAAACAGCTGCGCCATGCAGGGCAGAGAGCAGCACCTTTACCATGATCCCCAGTATGAAAAACATCAGTATCGGTTCTCTGGATTCAATCCGTTTAAAAACCGAACTTCACTATATACTGACGAGCACAGTGATGCG
This sequence comes from Sander lucioperca, assembly GCF_008315115.2. Taxonomy (NCBI): domain Eukaryota; kingdom Metazoa; phylum Chordata; class Actinopteri; order Perciformes; family Percidae; genus Sander; species Sander lucioperca. The sequence goes on along the minus strand of NC_050190.1, from coordinate 9,838,215 downwards.
CATATCTCAACATCCTCACTGGTTCATTAAAAGGTGTATATACACGAGGAGAAGAAATACAAAATTAAAAAAAACTTCTTACACACAAAATGCTTTTGTTCACAAACAATGTCCAAACAAACAAACCTTTTTGTAGGTGGATCCTAACAGGATGGCTAGATGTCCAATATGACATGAAGGAGCCTACTGTATGTCCTACAATGATGAACAAATTACCTTGATCCAACCGAATCAAATTTATCAAAAATAAATACACTTAGACGATTATTGCCGGACAATCTAATTGGAGTTATAATACTGAAAAATATGCAGCATTTTTGTTTTTGTCATAGCAGCTCTACAGAGATGGGAATTCATCTACACATTGATAACTAGATTAGTGGGCTTTTTCAGCGTTTCTCTGTATTGGTCCAGCCAGTCTCTGAGCTCTGTGATGCGATACCCCTCAGGTCCTCTGCCACCCTGGTAAACTATCTTTCCCTCCTGCAGTATATAAAGTCTGTCGAAATAAGCTCCGTACGCAGCGTTGGAGGAGTTTTCCATACTGTCGACCACGACCGGGCAACCGGGCACCTCCAGGTGCATCAGCTGCGCAGCTTTCAGCCGGTCCTCCAGACACCGGTGTTTGGGGATCTGATAAGGCGCGTCGGTGCTCATCCAGCCGTCGGATGGGTGCGCTTCCTCGATGTACACAACTACAGAGTCTGCTATATCTGCGTTCTGCTGCACGACTCCCTGGAAAGCCTTCAGACGCGCCATGAACGGTGGTCAGGTGCAGCTGCCAAAGTTGAGGATGAGCGGTCTCTTGTCTTTTGCGTAATCGAGGATACGGCTGCGCCGCTGATCCTCCAGCTGAACAACTTCGGTGTTGGGCGCTCCGTGTCCGAGATGCGCTGCCTTCAGAAAGTCTAGTTTATGGCCGTGCCACACTGCCTTGAGGGACTCCACGCTAAAGAGACGATTGGAGTCCGATATGCACAGCGGAGGGTCTATGGCATCGCCCTCCTGCTCCTTCATCCTGAAGAAAACCCTTTTCCTTATGCATAAAAAGTCAAGCAGCCAAAACATGACTGCTGCTATCAGAAAACGCGGCAGCAAAACGATACAGACTATTGCATTTTTAATAGCTTTAATAGTATTCATTATCACTTTGAATGACAACGCGAATGGTCTTGCGCTGTGCCACGATCTTGTGGGTTGAAGTTGGGTTACTTGCAACTTCCCCTCTTTTTATAGCACCGGCAGATTTGAATGAATTACACCCCGCCTTCAAACTGGGGCCGAGGCCTCACATGGTGGGGATTACCTTCTGTCAACTGCACAGCTTTGAGTCACAGCCAAAAGCCAAGGGTGCAGGAAAGGGTGCGGCACAGCAGTGCGTTGTTTTGGAGAGTTATCTTATTTTATTATAAAATTAACGTTTTCATCCAAACGCTCATGATGTGTGTGATCAGTGAAATTGTTTCAATGTTCTTAGATATCATGTGTGATATTTAGCCTGAAGTTGGTGCTGCTGCAGACTCTTATACTGCAATGACAGTGACTGTTTGCTGGAGCACATTTCAGCAGACACCTAAAGGAATGGCCTATAAATACTACTCTGCCCTTAACTGACCCTAGTAATCTCAGTCAACACATAGGCTATTAGTCCATTTGACTGAAGTTGGCTTACATGATATTATAATATAATACACTTGCATGTTTAAACTCCTCAGATGATTGACTACATTTATTTGTCTTATAGTTACAAATAATATGATGAATCAGTAATGGGATCTTACGTTACTACTACTCTGAATCTTTACTACGTTAAGATTCAGAGGTAGAGAGGTGGTATGGGACATTTTTAATGCCACAATGAAAAAAAAGTTACATTTTCAGGAAATTGGAGAGAAAAAATATTTCTTGTAGAAAAAAAAAAGCCAGAAATCTTTTGAATGGGATACATTCTGATGAAGTGAGATATCTGGATTAAAAAAGTCTGACATTTTAGGTCACATTTTGAGGAAGAGCCAATTCTGTGAGGAGAGTAAGAATTCTGTTCGGAAATCATATTTAAGGTCTGAATTTGGAGACAGGCAAGATTTCTTTTCTTCACTTTTATTTTTTTCATGTGGTCAAAATCCTCTCAGGTGCTCTACTGTATCAATTAACATTACATAAAAAGAGACTTTCCACACACAAGACACATTAAGCTTTCTGTCTTCCAAGGTGAGGGTGGTTGCTTGTGATGTGGTTGAAGAGCTGCCATCTTTAATCAACAGCCATTCTTCTCAAAATACTTTCCTATAAACTAATAAGAGCACCCAGAAACAAAGAAAGTTGTTGTAAAGTTATCTGACAGACAAAACAGAAGGACACCATCAGCTATTAATGGATGAAGAAATCTCATTACATCGGCCAACTCGGAGCTTAAACCAGTCCCTCAACAGATCGCCAGTTGAGGAAGGAGTGATGAGGTCTGGAGCTCACCGTAGAGCGTTTCAGTTTGCTACACCTTATTAAGTTATCACAGGGAAATTCACAGCGAGCAGATGGTTTCTTATTTGTCAAGAGAAAGAAGAAATACACAAGCCACACAAATGACAAGATCAGGCAGTCACAGTTAAGATTACCAATAAATGCTGTAATGTGCTGAACACAAACTCTGCTCCAATGAATTCAGCTAGTCAACATCAACACTAACTTTAAAGTTTCAGCCATCAGAGATTTTATTGTTATGATTAGACGGCAATGTAATAGAAGCTGTAACTGCCCCTATGCAATGTTATATCACAATGTTTATTAATACATATTGTGATCGTGTCATTTTCTGGAAATCTTTTTTTGGCTAATCCAGCAAATTAAATACCTGACAAATCTAAGTATAGACCCTTTGCAAGTGACGTCACGCTCCACTCGCGCGCCATGACGGACGGCGGAAGAGCTATGCTGTAGACGGACAGCAAGCTAAACGCGTAGGTTTTTGTTTGTGTTCTCACATTCACAATCTGCAGAGTAATCCTCACCAACACAAGCATGTTTTAAATGAGTGATAAATAAAATTATCCTCAACCAGCTAGCTAGCTGCCATGCTAACCAGCTGTTCCTGCTAACAGGTCCAACCCGATGATGACCCACATAACTAGCATCGGTTATTCACTGACCTAGCTACATATCCAAAAAAGAAAGCCGTTCCCTTGATCATTTAACTTAACACACACAAAAATATCGGTTAAATTAAAGATGACATGGCATGGAAACTAGCTTCAAAAAGGCCAAAAAAACAGAGTTAAATGCGGGTCTGCGGAGCTCCTACCCCGGCTAGCTGACGAGCTAGCTACAGCTAGCTTTGGACTGCTAGCTAGCTGCTGCCCATCACGACCGACCATGTCCTCTAAAAACATGGGCTATGTGTTATATAAATCTTTACTTAAGTAAAGAATAGATGTTAATACAAAATAAACCCTAAATTGATGTCTTATATTTGCCATTATGAGGTACCTCCCTCCGCCGTTAGCGTAGCATCACGTACCTGTAACCCAGCCAGCTACAAATAACTGGTAAGCATCCAGACTTTTAAAAGCTTTGAGATCAGCATCAGTATATAGGGATACCCCGTTTACCACATAGTGTTACAGATCGTGTGGACTGAAGTCGGGCAGACTCAGTGATTTAATGAGGTCTGTGAAAACGGAGGGAAGAATTAAGGGTCGGTATCCAATCCTGCTATCTCTAACTTCTCCAAAAACTGCTCTTTGTGAGCACCAACCAGATGCCCTACCTCGACCGATAACGACACGACAACTTGTTGTTCAATAGAAGAAGCCATAAAGCCATAAATACAGTTTATTTAGTGTTGTGTATATAAAACTGATTGAAACTATGAAACTTTCCGCTCGTCTACTACACTGTTTAGCTTGTTATTGCCGGTGATTTGCCGTCCATTATGGCACTAACTCATTTCCAGAGGAAAAGCTAAGGAAGGGGGCTAAAAGCATCTTCTCGCAGCAATATTGCAGAGCAAAGAAAATCTTTCACACATTATTGCCTGAAGTCCACTGCACACTTCTGCTGGTGCATGTGAGTTTCAACAAGAGGGAGTCTAAACCAAAAGCAGTTAATGTATACAAAGATGCAATGAAGATATTTTAAAAGTACAAAAATGATTAGTGAATAAGAGGAGTTTAAGACGATGAAGCCACAGTCTAGTGGGTTGTTATCGCCTGACTATAAAGAGGCTCATTTTACCTACCTTTCTCAGGTTCTGTCGGGTCAAATTAAAATGTTGCATTAATGAAAGTATTGTTGTAATTTAAGTCTGAACAAATCCCAAACTAAAGTGGTGTGGTCAGACTGAGACCGGGTTATAGTTGTGTCATCAGGTTTTTGGTCAGGTCTCTACCATGAAGCGTTTTGCAATGTTTCAGTCGGCTGCTCTTCCATAACATTAGTTGTAATCTTAATTCGAGTCACTTTAATTTCTTACATATCATCTGCCTTAGTGATGTCTCGGTCTTTAAGAGTCTTTATCTCGCCTCTGTTTTGGGGATTCTTTACCCATTGATGCTCCACTACTGCTTTTTGCTCAAGAAACATTTCAGCTTAAACATTTTCAACACGTTCTCTAGTAAGCTGTTTTCCAGCAAAACGCTGGTTGCCCAGTGACCTAAAGTAAACAAATAAAAAAAGCAGTTTTGTCACTTTCCTCAACAATTGATTGGTACTTTTCACCTGCATTGTCTTCTGCAATGCCAAATGTAAGTGTGTGCAAGAAGGAATCTCTGCCGCTCTCACAGTCAACTCATATTTCAGACTGATCTCATGAAGTGGGGTATGTATGACACCCCAATTTGTATGCCATTATTGGCGTGTTATCAAGACGCATACTCGTTTTGTAGTGTGTTTATCAACGCCGTTTGGCCTCCATTGACTTACATTACCTTGCGATTGCGTGTGAATTGACGCCGTAGCGAGTAGTATGAAAGGGCGAAAATCCACGTAGGGAGGTTGATCGGGGGGGGGGAGGATGGGTCAAACACAGGACTTTCACCCAGGAGAGCGGGAATCGCGTCCCGCATGTGACTTTGTGTCCCGTGTGTGATGTTTTCTCTCCATGTTTGTTGTTTTCCTAAACCCAACCCCGTTCTTCTTTTCCTAATCCCAACCGTTTCACCGTTTATTCTCTTCCTAAACCCAACCGTAGCCTCGCGATAACACGTAGCCTCGCGGTAACACACCACGTGGCTTTAGAAAGTGTACGTTTACGCTGTGACGTTGCAGACTGCTGTCCGCTGTATACAGCAGTAGACATACACACGAATAGCTCAAAATGCGTATAGATAACACGCCACTTGGCTTTAGGAAAGTGCCGTGTATGTTTACGCAAAGTCATGATATCACGTTGCTTATTTTATGCACTGGTCATTACGGATGGACAACTTCAGACTTTTTATTGACAGCTATTTTTTCGCAGGACTTTCTGTCTGAAATATACTCTCGACAAAGTTAATTGTTACAAGACAAAAACATTACAAAAATCTTTTTTAAAAAATAATTTAAAAATGTCTTTCTTAAGGATGTAATCTTTCAATTGTTCAATCAATGCTAAAAGAAAGATAAACACTAATAAATCACAATCATTGAATGAGAACTTCTCTTCCTCTGAAAATCTTAAATTGATTTTATTACTATTTCTATTACTCCTACCATACTCATGCCACTGTTAGTAACATTAACATTACGGCTACTACTACTTATAATAATAATAATAATAATAATAATAATAATAATAATAATAATACAACTGCTACTACTGCCGCCACTACTGCGGAGTGTGAACTGTGTGGTCAGCATTGATCAGGCCAACATCATTAAATATTTCACTGTAAATGTGAAAAATATATCATTCAGTATAGATGAAATTCAGTAGGATTTCAGGGTTTCATATCACTTCATAATATTTAGTTAAACAATAGAATTTGGGAATAAAGTTAAAACATGATTCTGATGTAAATTTTTTACCTTGAGAGAATAACCATAGTTTTATTTGCACATTTCCTAATGAATATAGAGTATTGGCTAATCGTTCTTGAGCCAAATAGTGTTTTCTAAAACTAAATCAGGAAGGAATAAAAATATAGCTCTTAAATTAAATCATCAACTTGAATTCAATCAATTTTCACAACCACTGCAATGATTACTTTGCATGCCCACACAGAGATTAATGTTAATGAGTTAGTGTCGGGTCTTGTGTACTGGAGAGTGATCTGTTCAGCGTTGCTGTGCTCCACGGGGATTCAACATCTGGACACACATATTAGCCAATACTGGCTGAATGCCATTCACTGGTCTGGTGTGCATTCCAGGTCTTGAGAGCACATGGTATATTGGTTAAGCCCTAATCTCCTGTTACAGTAAATACATGTCATATTCGACTGCAGGGTGGCCAAAAACCAGACATGGAGGGAAGACGTAATTTGTCTGCAGCTTACAGTTGTCGTGATGATCGAGAGTCCAACGGTAAGTTTATATCTCTGTCAAGGGTTTGTCTCGGTTTATCAGCATATTGCAAACATACAAGTTGAGCCCATATTACATATAGTCATATCACCTGAAAGAAGCCTATGCTTTTGTCAACAATGGTCAAATGAATTAACTTAGATTACGGTCCTACTTTTAGGCTCCATTTTCACATATTTTTTAATTGTTCTGTATTATTCTTATATCCTTCTTTGTTTTGGGCTTCATGTGATTTGGCTGTTGTAACACTGCAAATTTTTCTTTTGGGATTAATACAATACAGGTGCTCCATCTACCTATCAGTAAATTTGTTTCTAGCCACCTTTTTTAAGCACAATTTCAATTTGTGCATTAAACAAACGTAAAGTGGAAATGCTGAAAATTTGGAGAAAATTTGACATACCGCAAAAAAAGAATTTACCCTTGGCTGAAGGGGAAAAGTTGGTGTATCAATAAGTGTAGTTAGTTTTATAAATGAACAGTGCTGAAACGATAAGTTGCTTAATCACTTTATCAATCTTCAAACAACAAACAAATTAAATCTTAATTCATTTATCAAGCACAAATACAAAAGATTCACTTGTCTTAACATCTAAAATTGAGAAATGGCTAAATTTCTCTGTTTTCTATCATTGTTAAGTTGAATACGTTTGGGTCGGACAAAAGCAATTTCAAGATGTCAACTTGGACTCTGGGAAATTGTTATGGACATTTTTCACCATTTACTGATTTTTATATAGACCAAATAATTAACTGCTTAATCCCCATTAATATAATTATTGGTGGTACTGCAATTGTGTTATTGTCATTATACTTGCAATCAAATATTGTTAAGCTTGTTCAAATGTGTGTACACAGCAGCTGACTAGACTTTATATGAACATAGTGTGGCTCAACGGGTGTACATTGCTGGAATAAAGCCTGAAGTGTTCAATGTCCCGCCCCTTCCGCTCTCTATTTTGCAAGGGCACTACTGCTGCATCCGGCGCTTAGCGCTGCCAGTTGTGATTGGTTTAAAGAAATACATACAAGCCAGAGCATTTTTAAACCCTATCCCAGAATAAATAAGCAGTGTAGCCAGACCATACCCCAGCGCTGACACAGCGCTGTGGAAATCTAACAATGTGAGACTAATATGAACATAATGTTTGCCTTTACACAAAATAAATGGGAACCATTGCTAAGAAGGTCTGCTTCACTAACTATTTGCTGCATGTGATGACAGACTTTATGAGGGCAGCTCATTTCGATCAGGAGATAGAAAGATGACTTGCAGAAGTAATGAGTTATTGAGCTGACTCATGGTTCCTCATTCTCTTTTTCGGTCGACATTTTCAAAGGATCTGTTGTATTTTTGTCCTTCAGTTCTTTCAATTTGAGACAGTTTTCCCTCACCGTCCTTACCCCGCCTTTCTTGCCCACATTGAAACTGAGTTAACACTCTATTATCTAAACCCTCTTTACTTTCTCAAAGTGAAAAACAGAAGTGGTTTGATGAGGAAAACAAAAGGCTCACCTGCTGTGCCTAAATTTGCTTTGAGGAATTACTCTTTTGTTGTTGTGGCTGAAAACCAGAGATGTCTTCTAACCTGCTTACTTTTACCTCCTATAAACTTTACCGGATTCTTGGCAGCTGTTCCAGGTTCATCTGAGGACAATGCAGATCTTGGAAAAACAGCCTTTTTCTGCTGCTTACTTATTGAGCTGGCAGGGCTCCAGAAACCACAACTGATAGAATATCATAAAGACTAACCTACAAAACAGATTTATGATAAGTTTCAATGCTGGCACCTTCTCTTTCAAGTCACTGATATATCTCTCCTTGCACTGAATAGAACAGAGGATAAAAAATCTACCTCTTCACCATCCTCTGCTTCACCTTCCACGACCCCGTCTAAACCAAAGAGCACTAGTGTTTACGCTCAACTTGAATGAACTGCTGTTGCCTGCCCTGTGGGCTGTTAGTATCTCAGCAACTGGCAGGCCAATGAGGAGTGGATAACGTGTTATAATAATCGGTATCATCGTTCTAGTCACATCACTCATGATTCAAAGAAACAATTTAGTTTATAGTAATTATTTTACTGATGGACCAACAAACACAACCTGTTGTATTACTGTAAGACCCCAATGACAAGCAGCAGTATGTGAAGCTGCTAAATTAACCACATATCTAGAGAGGTATTTGAAGAAATTTTGAAAGAGTAAGGTATTTTGAAATCTATAAATGTTGTCCTAAAACCACCTATTGTAGTCTGAAAGAATGGAAAAAGCACAATGTTATTGAGTATGTCACCGTGTGACTATAAAAGTGTCGCAGATATTGTAACATTACACCATTGGTGACGTTGCTGGCATTGTTATGTTTCTGTAGTGTAGCTTTAGACTTCAAGCTAGTGTTAGAAACATCAAACCTGGTGAAGTTTTACTGTCTGCCTGCCTGGTGTGAAACAAATCAATACATGTCTGGGTCAAGTCTAAGGAGACACTAACACCAGGGGTCTCATTTATAAACGTGGCATACGCACAAAACGGGGCTGAAAATGTACGTACGCCATTTCCCACGCAAAGGTTGTGATTTATAAAAAACAAACTTGACAGGAGAATGTGCGGTCCTCCAAGCAAACTCTGACCCATGCGTATGCACATTTTGGAAACAATGGGAATTGGC